>NW_006239408.1:1485-6072 GCF_000226075.1 Solanum tuberosum | reverse complement strand
ATTATTATTATTATTAGTAGTAGTAGTAGTAGTAGTAGTAGTAGCAATAATAATAATGTCTGATTAAAAGGATTTTAACAATTAGTGAATTATTACCTTCTTTTCCATCGGCAATACAATAAAAAATATGATAATAAGTTCTTTAAAAAAAATCTGATTTTTAAAAAACTGTTTTAAATTGTTATTTTGTTTTAAAATGGAATTTATTATTTAAATTAACTAAAGACAATTAAGTTATTGAATTTGAATTTATTATTTAAAATAACTAAAAATAATAAAATTCAAGAATAATTGTGGTGCTGACACGTGTCATTTTTTCCTCTCCTTTTATATATAGATACATTTCTATCGGCAATACAATAAAAAATATAATAATAAGTTCTTTAAAAAAAAATCTGATTTTTAAAAAACTGTTTTAAATTGTTATTTTGTTTTAAAATGGAATTTATTATTTAAATTAACTAAAGACAATTAAGTTATTGAATTTGAATTTATTATTTAAAATAACTAAAAATAATAAAATTCAAGAATAATTGTGGTGCTGACACGTGTCATTTTTTCCTCTCCTTTTATATATAGATACATTTCTATCGGCAATACAATAAAAAATATAATAATAAGTTCTTTAAAAAAAAATCTGATTTTAAAAAAACTGTTTTAAATTGTTATTTTGTTTTAAAATGGAATTTATTATTTAAATTAACTAAAGACAATTAAGTTATTGAATTTGAATTTATTATTTAAAATAACTAAAAATAATAAAATTCAAGAATAATTGTGGTGCTGACATGTGTCATTTTTTCCTCTCCTTTTATATATAGATTTATTATTTAAATTAACTAAAGACAATTAAGTTATTGAATTTGAATTTATTATTTAAAATAACTAAAAATAATAAAATTCAAGAATAATTGTGGTGCTGACATGTGTCATTTTTTCCTCTCCTTTTATATATAGATTTATTATTTAAATTAACTAAAGACAATTAAGTTATTGAATTTGAATTTATTATTTAAAATAACTAAAAATAATAAAATTCAAGAATAATTGTGGTGCTGACATGTGTCATTTTTTCCTCTCCTTTTATATATAGATTTATTATTTAAATTAACTAAAGACAATTAAGTTATTGAATTTGAATTTATTATTTAAAATAACTAAAAATAATAAAATTCAAGAATAATTGTGGTGCTGACACGTGTCATTTTTTCCTCTCCTTTTATATATAGATAGATTAGTAAGAAGTGAAAAGAGAATTGATTTGGTGTACATAAAAAGATGAAACAAGAAAAGAAAAATGCATAACCCCATTTGAACTGCAACAAATTAAAGGTTTTCAAAATATTTGTTGGATGAATAAGGAGGATAGTAAGATTTTGATGTTTTTGACTCTCTAAATTTGTAGGACTGTTTTGGATAATTATTTCTATTTCTAAGGTGTTTGGTTTTAAAAAATCAACTTGAATTATTGATTTGGTGTAATTCATCAATTCTTTTTTGTATAAGGGAGAATCGAGAAATAATGTTAGAATAAATATAAAAGTAGGGTAGGATTACATGAACAAAAAATTATAAAAATGAAAAACAATAAAGAAAAGGATAAGAAAACAAAGGTAGATAATCAATAAAAAAAACCAAAAAAAATATATTAAAACGTAAGTAGCGAGAACATGATCAAATAATTACTCTATGATTTTAATCAAATTTCTACCCTATAAAACAAAATATTTAACTGAAAATTACTTATTGAAAATATTTTTAAAAAATAAAGTTGGAGGGTTAAAATTATGGTGTCTTTGCTATATCAACAACATATGAATCTTGAGCAATATAAAATAAGAGAATCAAAATTAGGGAAGATTATTTGTGGCTTTGAATTTGTTGAACGAGTATCTTTTTTCATTTCAAAATAATCAACTTCAAGAATATAATAAAGCATATATTGTTAGTTGAAGATAGAGAAATAGATAAAATTAAATTAATGAGATGAGAAGAATTGTTATTTTTAATAATCACTATTAAATTATATTTTGATTTTTCTATAAAAATCGCGCGAAGTGCGAACAAGTTCACTAGTGTATACATAAGTTTGGATAAAATATGAGAATTGAGGAAATGTATCGGGTGTGTTTTTGTTTATATGCATATGTTTTCCGAAAATCTCATGTTTGGTTGATCAAAATATTTGAAAAATATTTTCTGAAATAAGTTACTTAACAATGACGAAAATGAGTTCGATCTTAACGGTGATAAGAAAAACAAATTGTATAATTGACATTACAAATTTATTTTTTCTCCTCCCACCCACCCAATCTTCCCAACTACCACCCTCCACCGCCCCTGAACCCCACTCCTCGTCCCATTGGGCCTTAAATCTCCTTAAGAATAATGTTTTCTTTTTTCCTTACCAAATACTAAAAAATAAGTAAAAAAATCATTTTTTTTTCCAAGGAAACATTTTCTAGGAAATCATGTTTCATGAAAAACATTTTTTTTCATACCAAACACATATGCGTTTGACCACACAATTTGAAGTTTAAATTTGAGGACAAGTATTTGTTTATAATATTTGAACAAAACTTGAACTTCAATTTGAAATTTAAATTTCAAAATTGCTATTAGAAGGTAGGATTTTAAATCTTATGCTTTAGCACTATTTGTGCAACAAAGTGAATATGATAATTTTGTTGAATACAAGTTTTTCTATATACAACTAATTGAACATATGTTTGGTAATAGAAGGTGTAAAAATGACTTGTACCTCAATAAAGGTCGTATGAGCAGAAGTTAGGTTCTCGTAGTTGTCCAACTGTATAGCTCAAACTGAGATAAATTTTTCAATTGTTTTTTTGTAATTCCTTTAGTCGACTAATTCTTCGTGTTTCATTAGGCTCTTTTCAAAACCAATAGTATTGAAGGTTGTAACTGACCCACCAGCTACCCTGGTTCAATATCCCAACGTGCCATCAATGAAAGAAGTAGATAACTTATTAGTTGCATATGTTGGTTAGATCGCTGTAACTGTTGGTTTTAACCTTTTTTGAAAGTTGCTAAATCATGGGGTGATTGCTAAATTTACTTTTATATATTTCAGTTTTGTAGTTTAAGTACATTTTATGACATTTAATGTGTTTGAAAGATGACTATGCTTTCATTTTTAATAAGATGACCACTATATGCTCTTTTTCTTGTTACTATCATGTTATTTTAAAATGTTTGTGTATTGGGTGCAGATTTTGCTCAATTTTTCATCTCTAGAAGTTTCATATCTATCCTTGAATTAGATTTGAGTTATGAGAAAGCATTTTCCTGTTTAGCTAACGTATTAGCATACATTTGCATTCACTATAATATGTCATATTCATAGCATTCTTATTCTTATGTGGTTAGTGTTTGGGCATTGCTGTAATTATTTTTTTTGGCTTCAATGGTCTTTACATTCATTCATGATCTTACCTGCTATTAATTACTGTCGACACCCAATTTTGATCCTCCACAATATAAATTAAGGAAAAATTACAAGAATATACTATTTAAGACCTTAATTTACCTAATATTATTTTAGTTTTTTATTTACAACATTAACATTTTAATTACAAATATGACATTTTATTATAAATTAAAAATCTACACTATTTTATGTCCTATTTTATTGGTTAGTGTACTAAATTTTTGGGAGTCATATTTTATCTTTTATTTTAATTAATTTTTAGAATCTCAATCACAATTATATTTGGATACATTTTCTTTAATATATATCTTACTTTCTCTTTCATGTTAACCTTACACGGATGAAATATCATTGATGTACTTTTTTTTCCCTTGGTAAACGCATTGCTGCACACATTTTTTTCATCTTTTCAAGAAAAAGTTTTGAAACTCCTTCTTGAAAATATTTCTCTTTGTTTCTTTAAAAATCATCTCTTACAATACAATTTTTTTTACTTCTTTGAATAAAATTGATTATGAGTAAGAAAGTTGCTTTTGATAATGCTCCCGGAAAGAGTCCTCGTTTGATGAAGGCTTATATCGATGTCAAGAGCCCAATTGTTTGTTCAAAATAAAAAATTACAACTGTTAATTTGAAGAAGATCCGCATTATCATAGTTAATATGATTTGTATCATGTGGTCCATAAATTATCAGAAAAATTTTTAAACACATTTTTTTGTGTACACTTTGGTGGTCGATTTGGTACAATTATTGATGATATGTTATTTTAAATAGTGATATGTATTAAGATATATACTTTGGTAGCTGATCCGCTACAATAATTGGTAATTTGTTGGTTATTAACCGTAATATGTTTTAGTGTATATATTTTGATGGATGGTATAGTTAAAATATTGGTAATTTGTTGATTTCAATTTAATGGATGGTGTGATTAATTTTTTGGCGATATATCGATATAGAACAATAAAATAAATTGATTTTTAATTGATGGTAATGTTGATTTTAGTTATATGTTCCAAACCTGCAATGCATAACACCATAATCTAATCAAGTATATACCAACTTTTTAGAATCATCAAATTAATTTACATGGTGTACAATGTGGTGTAACCTTTGTGTCAAGTTCAAATTTTAA
>NW_006239408.1:0-1052 GCF_000226075.1 Solanum tuberosum | reverse complement strand
TTATTGGTTATATGTTCCAACTACATTGGTGTAAAAAAAGATTTAAACAAAAAAATTGAAGGGAGAGAACTAAAGAAAAACAAAGAAATTTTTCAGAAAATAAAATGAGGTATATAAAAAGAAAAAAAAAAGGAGAAAGAGATGAGTGAAGAGAGTTTAGAAAAAAAAGGGTGGAGAGAAAAAGAGAATCAGTTTGCTTAGTATTTTAAGAAGAAGATTAGAAAAGGGGAGGAAAATAAGGAAATAAAAATATTGAGGGATTAATTATTGAGAGATTTGTGGAAGGTAAATAACAAAATAAGAGAAAAATAAGGAATGAAATCTTATTTAATATAGGAACGTGTATTGTTGTATTATTTATACCAATTTATTTTTTATTTATTTTGTTTTTGTAAAAAAACTATTGCTATATAGGTGAAAAGTTAAATTATTGTTATATAAGGGTTATTTAGGTGCTTAAATTGTACATTTAAGTTTTTCAAATCCCAATCGATTTGAAATAATTGACTTTATAAAATTCAAATATTTTTTTTGAGTTATTTTCAAGTAATTTTAGTAATGTTATAATTTTTAATTAATAAATAAGATTTTTATATAATTATGTGTATAATTAGTATACTTTATAAATAATCAAAAATCGTCTAAAAAAGACTTTGTTTCAGTTAAATATTTGGTTAATTAGTTTAACTATTCGATAGGTTATATTTTAATTTATTTTATTTCGTTTACATTAAGAAGATTATTAATTAATCTATATTAATCCGTCTTATTTAAAATTTAATCGATTTCACCAATTAAATTCAATTCCGCTAAAATTTCAACTGGAATTGATTACATTTGTAATCCATAGCCATCTCTGTAATTGCGAATCTAGCCCTCTTCTATCCGAGCCTCCAATTCTTTTGAGGAATTGACACAGACATACAACTACTATATACAATTGACAACATATAGCCCAATATAAATTAGCAATTAATAGTCCAAAAAAAGAAGAAGCACGTATTAGCCTAAAAGGAATATAACGACTTTTTATAGTTTTTTTTTTAACCATG
>NW_006239407.1:388000-401808 GCF_000226075.1 Solanum tuberosum | reverse complement strand
TTTCAATAAGTAAATTATAAAGAAATTTTAATGAAAATATGTATAAGATCTTTAAAATTGTTTATAAAAATAATATACTAAGTATGTATATTAATAAAATATATGTATATAATTCATCAGTTCGGTTTGGTTATTTCTTCGGGTTTTTTTGAATAAAACCATAACCAAACCAAATACTATCGGTTTTCAAAAATCTAAAACCAAACCAAACCAAACCCAAATAAAATCGGTTTTATTTTATCGGTTTGGTTTGGTTTTTCGGTTTGGATCGGTTTTTATCCAAACCGTGAACACCCCTAGGGCCAAGTATATATGCCCTATGTCAGTTGGCCCATATGTAAAAATAAATAGTGAAATTTAGGTTTTTGGTTCATAAGAATTATTTTGAAGAAGAAAAAAAAAAAAAAAAAAGATGAGAGCAGCCGTTAAACAAGACTTTGTTGGGGCAATAGCAACGAAGAGTGACAACTCTCCAGGTAAGAAAATTTCAATTAGTTTGTAATGTTGTCTCTGCATACATTGATTTAGCCATATATACGTTGGGTGGGGGGGAGGAGAAATTGATTTTTTTTGCAAACTTTTTTTGGAGATGTTGCAATGTGATTCTTTACATTTGTTGATTAAATCAAGAAAGAAATTGTTGCTAGGTAAAATCACGAGTAATGACGAGCTAAGATGGGATATGTTAGTGGGATAGAGAAATTGCAATTTCATTACGGTATATTTTCCAGAACTAGTTGGTTCCTCTTTTTATTTGTATTTATTTTTAGTTATCACATTACGATTCATGTTTTGACACATTGTGATAGGTAATTTAATATTAGGTGCATTGTATTATATGAATACCATTAGATTTATGTTATTTGGAGAAAATGAGACTTGACCCTAGATTTGAATTTAAGAAATATGAGAGTTGGGATATGAAGCATCAAGATTAGGAACTTGATTATAGATTTGTTCTCTATGATTTATGGGTAAATTATGTATATACTATTTTATATAATTTTACTAAAATTCCAAATTGTCCTTGTGGGCTTCGATTAAACTTTTTCGGTGAGTTTTGGGGTATGGGTTAGAAGTATAGCAAAATGGGTGTGTACAAACTCGTTTACTTACAAATAATGTATATTTTATAGTTTAGGAATGTTTTGAAACTTTGCAAAAAGGAAGGCAAAATCTTGAGGATTCGTGACACATGTTCGACATTCGAGGTATGTTAAGAATTCATAGACTTCATGGATGGACGTTTTTCTAATTAAAGATTAAACATGGAATAGTTAATGGGTTAGAGCGACAGATGGAGTCTCGTACCAATGGCGTGACGGGCATTGGTAAGAGTACTAGTGTTATAGAAGGGAAAGTTTGTTACTATGAATGACATATTGTAATTAGAGAATGCAAAAGCATATGTACATTAGCTGATGTATTATTGACTCTTTTTCTTTGTGTGGTTGTGTTTCTTTATTGAACCCGTAAATTTATGATAGTTGAGGTGATTATATGTTAAATCGATATTGATTGATTGAGATGCATCATCATCCCCCTATTTTGTTGATATTATATTGTGCACATGCATTGACATGGGATTGAGTATGAATAAAGGCCTGACACATGGAGATCGTCCATGTTGAGTTTAATTTATTTTTATAAGTTGGGTATGTGGAGATTGTCTATGTTGGGGATGGTTTGATTTTATGATAGTGCATTGAGATCGTCAACACATACACGTGGAGATCATCCGTGTCGGTATATGGACCTCGCGAGTCCCCCATGAGTCATGAAATCTCGATGTTTTTCTGAGAATTATCGTGTATATACGATTGAGAGAGTACTTCACATAATTTCATGGTGCCGCATTGCATCTCATTATATAATTCATTCTTGTTTGATTATATGCTTCATTGGTGTTTGAATATAATGTGTCATTTGTTTCTCCCTTTCAGATGAAACTTGGCTGTTAAGTATAATGTAGACTTGAAAAATTAAAGGATGATTTTCTTATATACTCATGTCGCTACTTCTTCTTTGTCGGTCTATGAGACATACTAGGTACACGTGATTTCGTACTCATACTATACTTATTGCATTCTTTTGTGGTGCAGATTGAATTTGAATATGAGCGCATCTCGCGGAGCTTACCGAGTTTAAGCTTGAGTTATCTTGGAGTTGTAGTGAGTTGCTTGGCTGATCCATGGTCCAATCTCCCTCTAACTTTTTATTCATCCTGTTGGTCTAATATTAAGACATGATATTTCTTACGTCTAGACATATCATTTTAGTTTGAGAACGACATCATGTTTTATAAGTTCATGTACTTATGACACTAAATCTGGGATAGTATTTTAGCTTATCACATTTTATATTTGTGAAAGACTTAGTGTACATGATATTTTACTTGTCACATATTTAAGTTGAATTGGTAAACTTATTGGGTTGACTTACATATTGGCTGGGACCATATGTTCCATCACGACTTATATTCTTGAGTCGTGACCAATCGAAATGTCATGATCATGTTCTCAATTTCATTTCTAATAATACCTCTTACTCCAACCTTTTTTTGATTTCACATGTATCTCCCATCTGTATTAAGTGAGATATCAGAATGTCATAATCATGTTCCTAATTCAATTTTTTTACAATACCTCCCACTCATACCCATTTTACAAGAATATTACACAGTTGAAGTTCAATATGATCAACAACTGGCCATTCAAATGACCTTCTAATTAACTTAATTTAAGGTTAAAGACTTTACACATATCTATATGATTCGAGGAGTACATGTAGAGATCTAATCTTTTTTCCACAGCTCCTAGAAAATAAATGTAGGTATGATTTTAGAACGAAGGGGCGATATTGATTAATATGTTGGTTTCATTACCAGGTGTATACATAAGAGTTATCTGAAATTTGGTCAGTATTAGACCAAATGAATTTGGAAATATAAGACCATACTCTTTGTATTGAATAGCATTTGAAGAAGAGATTTTGATTGAGAATACTTGGATCTGAAGATTATAGTTCGAACAAATATAATGAATAAACATTAGGTAAGACTTTGTAGGGCATATGATTACACAACTAGAAACATCGAAGAATTTCCTAAAATGGCTTTCCTACTTTTTCCTTTTTAAATCTCCCCTCAGAATCATGGCGAAGATTATGTATATCATCATATCATATTACTAAAAGTGGGAAGCTCCAAACTCTAAAGTTGGATTACCATTTTACCCCTATTCTATATTAAAATTAAAATATAATTAAAAAAATCTAACTAAATATTAAACAATAATGTTTTAATTACCTTTCAAAAAATAATAAATCATAATTAGCATAGTGAAACGTGTATATGCAATTTATAACATTTAGTTTTAAAAAAAAGTACTCTTAATTGCAATTTGCAACAATCAAGATTTAAATAAGCAATTTTTATAACAATAAATCATTATTCTAACAAAAATATAATAATAAATCACTATTAATTTTAGTAAAGAATCTTAATTGCTAGAATACAAAAGATTGAATCGAAAGGGTTATTGATTGAATCGAAAGGTTTTTCAGAAGAAGAAAAGTCAATTAGGACTTAAAGATTTATATAAGACACTTTCTTTTGTTGTCTGTTCAAGAATACATCTATGCTTATAGCTTGAATTGTCTCTTAAATTTCTATTCCCTTTTCAAATAAGTTTTTTAATCAAGTTATGTATTATTCATTTTTATGTTTTTCTTGCCATTGATTTATCATTCTGATTGTTAAATTTTCATGCAGCATAGCCCCAAACATAATTTCATCAGAGTTGAGGAGGTATGGCTTTTTCAATAATAAATTATCAAATCAATTATTTTCATGTTTATATTGTTTAAACTTCTATTCCCTTTTCAAGTTATATATTATTCATTTTTATGTTTTTTTCAAGTTATATATTACTCATTTTTATGTTTTCTCTTGCCATTGATTTATCGTTCTGATTGTTAAATTTTCATGCAACATAGTCCAAACATAATTTCATCAGAGTTGAGGAGGTATGAGTTTTCAATAATAAATTATCAAATCAATTATTGTCATGTTTATATTGTATATATGTACATACATGATCGTGAACTTGTAGATTTCACTTTTATTTCACATATATAATCCTTCCTCAAATAGCAAAGTTACTTAATTGAATATTGCTTAATTTAAGAAATTAAAATACTAGTTTTGCTGATGTTTTGATGGTAAATGTGGTTTCGATGTTTATGGTGCTTCAATTTTCTACAGTTTCGGTATGTGTGTAACATCTCGCTAATTGAAAGAACTAGAAAGAAGTTAAAAATTGGAAATAGTCATTTTTGGAAAAAATATAAAAATCTGGAAAATTTGTTAAGTATGTTAAATTGAGTTTTTGGTCAACTTCAAGCGACAATAATTCGTAGCTCAGGATGAGTTAGGTGTGTTTCCAGATATTGTAGGAAAGATCATGGAATAATCTTTCCAACGCCACTGAGCTTGCGCGATTCCGAGTTCGTGTGAGTGAGATATGCCCATTTGAAGTTGGGTTGTTTAATTAAGGAAAGTCTAAACCGGATTTTGAAAGGGTATTTTAGTCTTTTCCTTACCCAATTATTTTAATTCGATTTTAGGAGTTTAATTGGGGTCAATTCAGAATTTGGTCAGTTTAGAAAATTGGAAATTTACGCTAGGGCTTGGAGAAAGGAGAAAAGAGGAGAAGGAGAAAAGGCAAGATTCGTCAAGATCGTACAATTTGGTTGTGGATTTCGCCAGGGATTTAATCCTACAAGGTATGTGAGTTCACATAGCGTTGGATTCGTTCACCCACACGCCAAACATGTTTAATTCAATGTAATTTTCGTCCTAAAAGATTGAGGATTTGATGTTCTTGAGTTGTGTTCTTGAATTGCTTTCATTCTTGAACTTATATGATTGATGAGTTTTCTTGAGATGTCTTATCGCTTTTAAGAGTTGTTTCGAGTTAGATTCCAGTGTATATGTTTTGGGTATCTGAATCTAAGAAGATATTGAGAAAAGGAATTGAGTTTAATCGAATTAAGGTTAGAAAACGAGAAGAAAATTCGTCAAGAATTCACCTGGGGAGGGCCTAGCACGGAGCGCCCCATCTGCGCTAGAGAGGCTGGGGTGGCGCGCCAGTAGTGAGCCCAAAATGAGTCTCTGAACTTTGGGGGATGACGCGGCGCAGCAGAAGTGCGCCAGGGCCGTCCACCCCAACCCGTTTTTCATCGTTTAGCCCGTTTAAGTCCTTCTAAAGTGTACTAACACTTCCTATTGATTCTAAATACTCTAAATGATTTCTAAACACCTAGAAATCATCCATAAACTTGAAGCATAACCTTGAATCCATAAATTCAAATTCAAGGAAAGTTAAGAGTCAAGTAAAGAGGTTAAGAGTTAAGTGAAGTTCATAGAGTTTTCCAAAAGTCTTTTACAAATGTTTTAACTTTGTGTTAAGACTTAAACTTGAGTTGACTAAAGAGTTAAGAGTAAAGTTCATTTCTTCAAAGAGTATACGGGAACTAAGTATTCCCAAAAGTTAGAAATGTTTTCACATTTGAGCAAGAAAGGGAACATCGATTCCAAGAGAGCTTTTAAGCTAAGTTTTGAGTAATTATCTCAAACCAAAGAAAAAAGTTTTGTTTTAAAAACATATGAGCTAAGTACATTTTGGGAGTAGTATTGAGCCCCGATATGGGGACGCGAGTTCATAATAACTCAAGTCTCCATAAACCATGTAGCCATCATGGGTAGTAAATGATCATACTTTTTAGATGATTCCTTAGTGCTTTTAAGCATAGACTATTTATGATATAAATGGAATAAAGAACTAATTTCCTTCACAATTTTCTACCTTGTGCATCCCCTTCTGCCTCTTAAGAATTTACGCATAACACATCGTATCTAGAGTTTGCCTTTGGAAATCTGTCTATAAACATTCCTGTCTCATGATGAAAACCTTCCTAATCAATCTAATTAAGAAGCAATGTTAGGTACCTCCATCTATATGATTGGAATCCTTCTTCCTTGTTTTAACTCATGAAATCTACAACTTATTACAATCAATCCCTACCACTCAGAATTTTTTCTCCTTCCATCAATATTTATCTTAGGGGAATTTATTACAATTTCTAATGGTCGATAGCCATTCAAATTTCTTTCTAATTGAATTAAAAATTAGCTAAAATGTTAATATTCTAGATCTGTACACTATTAAAAGCATTTTCATGTATAATTATAGGAATAAAACTATAGACATGACATGAAAAATCATGACATTTCAAGAAACTAACATGTTTTCACAAATTATAACATAATCATTCCAAACGGAAGGAGCTAATGTCAAATATATAATAACTTTAACAAACCATGATGAAAGTTGATAACTGCTTCACAACATTCTACACATCGGAGACAATAAGAGTCTCATCATTAATCACACAAAAATTATAATAAAATACAAATTAATAATCTAATTTTCTAGCTCCACTGAATTTTCAAGGAAGCTAAACTTTCCACAAACTTCTAGTCCTATAGAATTCTCAAGGAAGCTAAACAACCTGTGAACACAATGGATGAATCTGTAGTAGGCGAAATTTGATTCAAGGTAAACTCGTCCACTTCTTTTTTCTGGATGTCATATTCTAGAAAACCGCCATCTCTTTTTCTCCATGAGATATTCTTATTTTCTTTCAAGTATATTATATCATCTAGGTAGCAATTTTGATTCCCAATGCCAATTAATGAGCCTAGTGTAGGAATTTTGATGTCATTAGTTCATGTCCACCATTCTCCAT
This sequence comes from Solanum tuberosum, assembly GCF_000226075.1. Taxonomy (NCBI): domain Eukaryota; kingdom Viridiplantae; phylum Streptophyta; class Magnoliopsida; order Solanales; family Solanaceae; genus Solanum; species Solanum tuberosum. The sequence goes on along the minus strand of NW_006239407.1, from coordinate 394,998 downwards.
TTTTCTCTAGCAAACAGACCAAGAAATCCATTTCAACAAACACATAAAGATAAAGACGATTAGCAAAACTAGATATCGTCAGTATGACTACCAAATGTTTTCATGACATTAGTTCATGTCCACCATTCTCCATTTTTCTCTAGCAAACAGACCAAGAAATCCATTTCAACAAACACATAAAGATAAAGACGATTAGCAAAACTAGATATCGTCAGTATGACTACCAAATGTTTTCATGACATTAGTTCATGTCCACCATTCTCCATTTTTCTCTAGCAAACAGACCAAGAAATCCATTTCAACAAACACATAAAGATAAAGACGATTAGCAAAACTAGATATCGTCATATGACAACCAAATGTTGCGATGGGACAGGTGTTACAACAAATTTCTCATTTGCCACAATCAAAGAAATAATGGCAAAATTATTAAATTCAATACTACCATTTCCTTCAACCGATCTAGTTTCCATCATGTTAACTGTATCATCTAATGAAACTGTATTTTGGTCAAACAAGTGATAACCAGCCGGAATAGTGCCAATGTTTTTCCAAGACTCATTCTTCACAGAGTATATTCGAACAATATAACGACTATCTTCTGCATTAATTACAAATATATAGCGATTATCTTATAATCATCACTTACAGAATCACACACAAAACCATATAGTGTTGATTCTTAAGATTTAACACATTTCGACACATAAAGATTAGGCTTTTTAACAATTTTATATTTTTGAATAGCTAAATTTATATAAATAATTTGAAGCTATACACCATACATAAAAAGCCGTTACAAGAACCCATCAATGGATATGAATCATCTTGGGACATAGAACAGTTTGGTAGTTGGGGAGACACAACTTAAGAATTCACACTCAGTGAAGATACATTTATTGAACCGATGTTGAATGATAGCATGTAATATTCCAAACAAGGAGATGGACTTATTTTCGATGAAATTAATAGAATTTTTTGAAGATTAATATTGGACGATGATTCGTCAATTTGCAACTTGTTGAAATTAGGGTCATTGATGATTGAACAACATGTTTTGTACACAACCTTGAAGCATTGAAGAGATTCAACAAGTAGTTTTGAGAGGATGCAAGTGATTGCATCATCTCAAAAGTTGGTATTTTTTCTTGATTGGAGACTCATTGGACTTATGTTTACTTAGGATTTTAGGTTTTCTTTTTTTATGTATATATACTAGTTTTCGAAAACGAGCATTGTACGTGTATTTCATGTTAATTAGTATAATTTTAAAAAAAATTATAATAAGTGTGCGATGTTTTACGTCGACTTTGAAGAGGAAAACATGCAGGTTTAGATCGATGAATTGTGACCATATTCAAATGATATTATTGTCATTGCAAGGCACATCACACAAAATTTTGTTATCAAATGAATTTCAAAAGTAATACTCTATCGACTTCAAAGATGCAATTCTTATAATATATCAAGTATTCAACATTCTAAATTTTGGTAAATTGAATGAGAGAAACCAAAAGAGGAAATTTTAAAAAAATAAAAAGATAAAAATGATATCTTTTAATATTTAATTAGTCAAATATTTTTATAATATTTTAATTTAGTGTAGGAGAAAAATCGTAATCTAACTTTATGGTTAGAATCTTTTCACATTGAATAATATACGTTGAAATGATATATGATAATGTTTCTGGAGGACACAAGAATTCCAATGTCAAAATGGATATGATTATTGATAGCAGAAGACTTTGTGGAGAACATTGAATATGTAATGTAGTATTGGTTTCAACGAGAAGTTATAACATATGTTAAAATCTATCAAGTTTATGATGTAGTGCTTCACTTTTTCTTGGAGAAGAGTTGAGAAGAAAATTGTATGTTGTCATTGAAGGGGCATGATTGCCAGTTTCAACATTTCTGTTGGAAGAGAAGTCGAGTAAGGTTTAGTTTTAGTGAACAACTTTCCAAGTTTGCATCTCTAGGCTCCAAAACGCGGAAGCCTTTCAACAAATCCTTAAGGTAACTGATAACGACCAATCGCGGAAACTCTTTTGATGGGATTCCCTTATGTTGAATTAGTTAATTCCAGTTTCTTAAGGTCTTGGATTGTTTTTAACCCCAGCTCCCTAGGATCTCCCACCTTTTTGATCCATTGATGACTCAAACTCACGACCTTAGGGTAGGAAGTAAGGGGTGCTTACCATCTAAGCAACTCCCTTTTGTTAGGGTCTTGGATTTGAGTTCTCATAGAGTGGATAGTTTGTCCTCAGCTACATTCATCGCATCAAGTACCTCACTGTTTGGGAAAATAAATATGGTTTTCATCCATAAGCACATTCTCCCCATATAAAAACTTTAATTGTGAATGCTAACAATAAGGTACTATTACCAGCATCTTTTTAAAGTGGAAAAACAATATAAAATATACTTGAATGAAACAAAATAAGATTATCAATATCTTAATAGTAAAAAATTGAGTCAAATAAGCACAAATTGGCAACAATATGTGACTATACATGTAAACATGGAAAAATAATACCTAATGTTATTCCCAAGCCCAATGAGTCTCCACTCAAGATAAAATATCGTCTTTGGAGATGATTGATCACTTGCATCCTCTCAAAATTGTATGTTGAATCTCTTCAATGCTTTAAGATTGTGCACAAATCATGGTGTTCAATCATCATGACCCCAATTTCATCAAGTTGCAATCGACATATCATCATCCGATATTAATCTTCAACTAATCTTATTAATTTCGTCAAAAATAACTACATCTCCTTGTTTGGAATATAACATGTTAGCATTTCACATTGGTTCATTAAATGCACTGTCATTGAATGTGAATTCCCATGTTGTTTCTCTCCAACTACAGAACTTCTTAATGTCCTAGGATGTTTCATATCCATTGGTCAGTTCTTGTAAGTGCTTATTATGTATGGTGTATAGCTTCAAAATATTTATATGAAACCCAGATATTCAATAATAATAAATTGTTAAAAAGCATAATCCTTAAGTGTTGAAACGCGTAAAATATTATGAATCAATGCTATATGGTTTTGTGTATGATTTGGTTAGTTCTTAATATAAGATAACCGCTACCTTTGGATTAATACAAAGGATAGCCATTACATTGTTTGAATATACTCTGTAAAGAATGAGTCTTGGAAAAAGATTGACATTGTTCCGTCTGGTTATCACTTCTTTGACCAAAATCCAGTTTCATTACATAGTACGGTTAACATGATGGAAACTAAACCGGTTGAAGGAAATGGTGGTAGTGACTCTAATAAGTTTTCCATTATTTCTTTGATTGTGGTTGATGAGATATTGTTGTAACACCCATCCCATCACAATATTGTGGGAGTGATATGAAGATATTCAATTTTGCTAATAGTCTCTATGTTTCTGTGTTTGCTGAGATGGATTTCTTGGTGTGTTCGCGGGAGAAAGATGGAGAATAATGGACATGGACTAATGTCTTGAAAATTCCTACACTAAGATCATTCATTGACCTTGGGAATCACTCAATCCTTCATCTAGATGATGACGAAGGAAGATCATTGCCTTTGCTTTGTCCTGACTCGACGATGTATTACCATTGGTAATAGTGGCACCAAGACCTTTAGCGTCAAGGTGAATTTCAGCATCGAGTACCCATGACAAGTAATTATTTCCAGAAATGTCAAGTGCCACGAACTCAAGCTTTGATAAATTCGACATGATAAAACTATCATAGAAAATAATTAAATTAGACTAAATTAAATAGTGAGTACACAAGTAATTAACAAAACTTTTTTTTTATCAATGATAATAACGTGATACATGTTATTGTATAAAGTAACTTCAATTAGTAAATTAATGTGTTAGTATCAAACTTCCGAGCAATTTAAATGAACATTCTGCCTAACATATAACTTAAATAATTTCTAGCAAAATTGCTAGATAAAATTAAAATTTAACTAATTTAAAATAGCATAATTCACTTGATGATTAGGCGAGAACATAAACTTTTTGGACTTATATATTTCCATTGTTTAACTACCAAAAATATACACACACTGTTTAACACCTAACCATTTCATAATATGTAGTATATTATATTAGAGTGATTAATAATGAGAATTAAGTATATGAATACATACCGGAAGCTTAACTTGGAAAAATCGAAATGATATTAGAGTTTCGTGCGTATTATGAAACTTAAGAACAAAAGAACAATATAATAAGGAAGACAAGAAGAATATCACACAAGAGAAACAATATAAGATTACTTTCTTTCTTTCAAGTGTATTCAACATTATTCTCAACACCACTATTTATAGGATTACATTGAGGAATACCAAAGGGTGTCATAAACATTACATTAAACCTTGAGAATTACTATCCATTAAGGAGGAAATAAACCTAGGAGTTAAGGTCATCCAATTAACCATAATATCAACAACATTACTACCAATAAAGGATGAAATTAACCTAGGAGTTATGTCATCCATTTGACAACATTACTACTCATAAAGGAGGGAAATTAACTAAGGAGTTATGGTCATCCATTTAACCACCAAAATGATTTACAACAGTCTATATGTTCACGGGTAATTTGGGGTAATAGTTTACATTGCATATCATCATATATTATTATAAGTGGGAAGATCCAAAGTGCAAAGTTGAATTACCATTTTACCCCTGTACTGAATCAAAATATTAATTTTAAAAAATTAATTTATTAAATATTAAACATTAAATATTAATTATATCATATTATATACTTAATTAAAAGTGGAAGTTGTTAAGTCAAAAGTTGAAAAATGAAAATATCAATAGAAAGTCTAAATTAGATATTTTTATCCTTTTAACAACTAAATTTAATTATATTTTTAAAACCTTTTTCTTTTCTATAGTCTCTAATTGCATTTATCATTTTTTTCCCTTTTTTGTTTGAATTTTTCAAGCTAATTTTATAATTACCAAGGAAATTAAGAATTGCAGTAAATGAGATAGTGAAGAGTCATAGCATGATATGATACAATCAATTCCTATTCTTTTGTGGTGAAACTGTCAAATGACTATAAAGCTTCTAACTTTTTATTTTATTTATAAATATGGACTCAAAACGTATGAATACAAAAGCAACATCATCGGTGGACTGAAAAAGGTAATGATATGTTTTTTGCGTGTTAATTGATTTCCATGAAAAACTTAGAAGAGATGATACCTTAAATAGCAGGTATCGATTTTTTTTTTATTGAAGTAGGTCTAATCTGAAAATTGTATTGCAGAGACTGTTTCAGAAAGTACAACACCAACAAATAAAAAAGGGTAAAATGATAAATATACCTCCGAACTATCGTAAATGGTATCTAAATACCCTTCGTTATACTTTTAGGACTCTCATGTCCTTGCCGTCCAAAATTTGGAATGTATAAACCCTTATGTTAGGCAGCGAGACACGTGGCATCATCTCAATGACCCACCTAAAATTATTTAATTTTTAACCCAAAAAATAAAATATCTGTGACCCAAATAATTTAAACATCCGACCCAAATTATAACCCACGGACTGACCTAAACGAAAAATTATAACCCACCAACTAACCCAAATGAAAAAAAAAAGAAAAAAGAAAAATGCAACAACAGCCATTGCCTCTTTCATCTATTAATCACTTCTTCTTCAGTGAAATCTTTTCCAATTTCATCTTCTTCAATGAAAATCACTGCCTCTTCAATGCCTCTCTTTTTCTTAGCTTTTCATGACACATTTTCAATTGTATTTTAGCATTTTAGTGATGTTTTTCTTTCGATTATTGTTTTCATTGGTTTGAGTAACAAGTGGAAGTTTCAGTAGTGTGAAGTTCGAGTATCCACTCATCGCCTAAATCGCTGCCTCTCCCGATCAGTTGAAAAGTGTGAGATACAAAATTTAAGCATTACTTGAAAAAATCATTGAGTATTACGTCAAATTCCGTTTTCACCTCATCCACAACTGGAGCATCTGTTGTTGCTCTACCAGGGCGGCGACGACGGCAGCGGGACTACCACCTCCGATGCTTTGACAGAGGCAAAAGGACGAGCGAAAGTTGCTCGGTGCTGATGGAGTTTGGGAATGCGAATGGGCCGGGAGTTCTAGTATTTTGGTGGGGAAGGAAATTGAAGCTTTTAATTAATTGGAGCTTGAAAAATGAAGAACTTGGCCAGAAGTTCTTTGAGAAATCGGAGAAATCTACAGAAGATGGAGAAGTGTTTTGGGTTATAATTTGGGGCGGGTATTATCTTATTTGGGTGGGTTTTAAAATTATTTTAGGTGGGTTTTCAAAATTATGGGTCAAAATTTAATAAATTTCGGATATGCATTTTAGATTGAAACACGTGTCCCGCCGTTAGTAGAAAGGGTACATATGTTCCAAATTTTGGACGGCAAGGACATGAGAGTCCTAAAAGTATAACAGAGAGTATTTAGATATCATTTACGATAGTTCGGGGATATATTTGTCTTTTTTTCCAATAAAAAACCATAGGTATTTTTCTTTATTATTATCTTTTCTTATTTTGTATTTTTGACTAATTAAGTACTTTTCCTCATTATTTTTATGTTCCCTTTTCCATTTAATGAAAATTATAATCGACGCATAGGAAACACTATCTGTCACTTTGTTGACTTTTCAACTCCTCCATTGAATAATTTGACTGAAATCACAAGCCAATCTAGAACAATTAAATCTGGTCAATTTATTTAGTAGAATGTCCCATCATAAACTCCCTTTTATTATATAGTAGAATAGAAAACGATAGATTAATTTCAAGAATCAATCGAATTTTTTTATATGTATTTATTTTTGAAATATTTTATGTTGTCAATTATCATGATTTATGACAAATAAATTAAAATGGACCCAATATATGTTATTTTTGTTGTCTCAATTTATGTGACACAAATGAAATTTGGAGAGTCATCCAAATTTTCATATTTTTTTTAAAAATGTTTTAAGTTATTAATTATTGTG
>NW_006239407.1:379256-387813 GCF_000226075.1 Solanum tuberosum | reverse complement strand
TACATTACTGGTCACTTTGTCCTAATTTATGTGATATTGATAAAATTACAAAATTAACCCTTTTAAAATGTCTTTTAGATATTTTAAGTTGTTAATTATTATTATTTATAATACTTTTTTGGTAATTTTAAAATGATATATGTTATTTTTTCTGTCTCGATATATGTGACTTATAGGCAAATTGTTACTTAAAATAGAAATGTGTCATTCTTTTTGGGACTGACTAAAAAGGAAAGTAAGTCATATAAATTGGGACAGAGGGAGTAGTAGAATAGAAAATAATAAGAGAAAAATCTAGTAATTCCACATGTCAAGTTAATGGGTAGCCTCAACTCCCACTTATATAATATGAGAATTCATAACCTATATCTTTTGATATTTCTTAATTTTTGTATATATAAATTCAGTTTTTTGTTTCAACGGCTACCTAAGATTATTATTGTTTTCATTCTATAGTTAAAATGGTGAATCATTGTATTATTTAATTTAAGTCATACTTTAGTTTGACTCTATGAAGACGACTCTTAAATTTATATTGGTGATGATTTCAAGTTTTCTTATATGCAATTCATTTGTTTTTTAGATTGGTCCATATATATATATATATATATTGCACCATATAATTTTTGGTTTATATTGTTTTCTTTTTTCTATATCTCACAAATGATTGTGTTGTATTTCATAATTCAATTATATGTATGTAACTTGACAAAAAAAAAATTGTCAAAATTTACAGATGGCAGACTTAATAATTTTGAATGAGCCAAAGAAGACGAAGGGTACATATACATGTAATTATTATTTATATATGTCAATTAAAATTCTTAAACAATGATTATTTTATAACAGATAAATACTTTTATTTTGTAGGTGTAGACTATGAAATTGATAATGATCTACTAGCCATCCTAAGGAAGACATATGTTGATCGAATTTCTTTACAACTATTACAAAACACCACTCTCCTTTGACGACAAGTTCTCGATATGTATGCATCTGTAAAAAAGTGGAGGGTATTATTCCTTAAAAAGAAGGCGGAAGCTTTAAGGCATTAAATATTTTGTAACTATAATGTCGACATTTAAATTATTTGTTGTAACATATTAAAAAAAAAACTTTTAACAAGTTAAATACTTGATATATTATAAGAATTGTATAATTGAAGTCGCTATAGTATTAGTTTTCACAACAATTCACTTGATAATAATATTTTTGAATGATATGTCTTGCAATGATCATAATATCAGTTGAATATGTTGGTATTTTACACATCATACACTTATTATGATTAAAGTTTTATGAAGGATGTTTATGTTGTATATTTCCTTTTTATTGTATATCTTTGTGTTTTTTCTTTACTAGACTTTTTTGGTTTAATTTTTTATTAAATTCTTATTGTCGTGAGTCTATATTTTTATTGAGCTCAAATTTGGCATTCATGACTTTATTAGAAGTTTGCTAACTACTACGCAAAGTTCAAAATTTGTAGTTGGTTCCTTAAAAAGAATTAATTTTAAACATTAAAATATGTCCCTCATTTGTTATTTCTTGTCATGTTTTTTAAAGATTAATTTGTCATTGCTATATTTTATTACTCATTACATACACACTTTCATAGAATTCTAATAGTTCTAACGTATCTATAAAAAAAATAACGTGGGACACACGTGTCCTGAAACTAGTAGATATATAAGTAAGAACTAACTTCATAAGGGTTGTGCGACCTGCCAAAGATAATAGTCGCATTTTTCCAACCGTTGAATCTGTAGTTCATGCGATCAATAATGTATTGATAGTCGAAACTTTTAGGGTGGTAGCTAGTAATTGGTAATCCTAAATATTTTTCTACTTTAGTAGATTGATGAATGTTGAGAATAGTAGAAAGATTATCTTTTCATTAGCGGGAATATAATATTGTTTGAAAAAATGGCTTTTGATTTCACAAAATTAAGTAGAGAGTGTATTGAAGATTTGAATAATAGTGGAGGCATTACTATAATCGACTTTAGCCATTAAAACAATATCGCTGGCAAAGAGTATGTGAGATATGGGCTGCCCTATTATGCCAATTTAAATAGGTTGATACAACTTCTCTTCGATAGCATGTTTTATATAATTAGAGAGAGATTTCATACAAATAATGAAGATATAAGGAGATAGAGAATCACCTTCTCTAATGCCTCTAGATGGTAGACAATAGTCCCATTAATTATAATGGATATATATGAGGTAGTCATGCAAGCCATTATTAGAGAAATAATACTATCCGAGAAGTTAAGAAGCATACGTGATTGTCGTATAAAGGACCATTCCAATCTATCAAAGGTTTTCTCTAAATCAATTTTCAGAATCATTTTTCCAAATTTTCCTTTAGTATTTTTGAAAGAGTGTAATGGTTCCTGGACAATGATGACATTATCAACGACCCTTCGTCCAGGAATGAATCTACATTATTGGGGGCTAATGATTTTATCCAGAAACGGATGGATTCTATTTACGAGAATTTCGTTAATGGTCTTATAAATAGTATTACAAAGGCCAATAGGTCTATATATAATGGATGAAAATCTCTGAATTTTTTTATTTTTGGTATGAGAGTTATAAAAGTTCTATTGAGATCGCTAGAAATAGTAAGAGTATTAAAAGTGTTCATGCAAGTCTTAATCACGATATCTTTTGATTCATTTTGAAATTTTTGAAAAAACAAATGGGCGTAACCCATTGGGGCCCGACGATTTTGGAGGTTGGAAGGACACAATAGCTCTATGAATTTCAGAAATAGAGAGGGGTGCAACTATGATGTTACTGTCTTCCTGTAAAAGAGCATTCTGGCAAAGGGTGAAATTAGTAACTTTACTATGATTCAACTCAGGTGTAGACTTTTTGGAAGTGGGATAAAATAATGTTGGATATAGTGTTAGTATCAAAGGTCCAATTTCCATCAGTATCGTTTAAGCCAAATAATAGTGGAGAGATGAAATTTTTTTCTATTATCATCACCATCATTAATTCATTGGACTCTAGATTTTATTTTCCAAAAAATCCTCCTATTCATTGATTAGGGAAGTTTCCAGGTTATTGTGGAAGTTACTCTTAGAATCTCGATCCATTTTTTTGAATACCATTAATGCGTCTTAAAAGTGTGTCTTTTCATTTGAAAAGATTGCCAAAAGTATCGGTATTATGTTTCTTAACAAGCATAGTAAATGTTTGAATAGTATGGATAAAATCGTTATTAAAAAGTAAAACAAATTTGACGATATCAAAGAATCCAAGATGTCTTAGACAATGATCTCGAATCTAAATAAGTTATTTGGTCTATCCATGCTTTTAATAAAATTTAGCAAGATAGGGCAGTGATCAGAGTGTATGCACGGTAGGTGTGTGACATTAGAATCTGGATATAAACTAAGTCAAGCAATGTTGCTAAGGAATCTATCAAGTATCTCCATTATGAAAGTATTTTTTTTATTTTTATACTTGCTTTTCCATGTGTATTTTTTCCCATAAATCCCAAGTCTGCCATTTTCAGTGTATTTAGACAGTTTATGAAGTCACTGCATTTTTATTGTTTATAGGCTTACCTTTAATTCTATTTCATTAAATTTACCACAAATAAGCAGAAACACCAAAGATTATTCTAGTAGCCAAAGTATATTTCTAAATCTATGTTTTAAGCATATATATATCAAAGAAAAGTGCCTGCCATTTAAGAGTTTGAGGACTTACTTCAATTGTAGTATGAAGCTCTTGTTCAGTCAGTAGCATTGGATCGATTGTTATCTCTGAGGTCCTCTAAAACAGGAATATAATATCTAGTAGCGGGGACTTGCAGAAGTTCAACACATTGAATATCGGATCATGATAAGTCATTCTAGTTTCAGTGAGTGCTAAAATAGTTAGGTTATTCCATTCCACTAGCACGCGTAGGTTACGCAATAGGGCATTATGCATAGCCTTGTATAATAGCGTTTATATATAGTGATTGTATCTATTTTGAGGACTGATCCTATTTTAATTTGGATATAGTATTTCTAGATCAGTATATTCCAAACGTAATTTGGGAAGACGTATTCATCTAGATTAATAATTAATGTTAGCATTTGAAGGATTGAATTTGGGTTCCTATTTGAGATAGTTCTCAAAGTGCATATAGTCTTTTTTTTCTTTGGTAGATATAGCTAGGAATGAAATTTGGGTGGTTTGAGAGGTTGTCTTGTTCATCAATAAAAATTGTGTTATCCAAATTTTGAGTAACGTATTCAATATTGCTATTGTGAATGTCAGCTAATAGAGTATCTTGAAAACTTACTTTCTTTGATTCCTGAAGAGTTTATGCAACTTCCTTCTTCTTTTTTAATGCTTCTTTAAAGATTATATATCAGCTTCTTGCTCACTTATTTCTTTATCAATTTTTTCCATTATTAGTATTATTGTTGCTTTATCTCTCTATGAGTTTAGTGAGAAGGGAGAGAAGAACTTTTTATGGGTGTAGATTTTAAAGTGAAATCTTTCCGTGTGCTACAAGTTGAGAAGGTTGTGCATCATTTTCACAACCTTCAATATGAAAATCTTTCTAATTGATGTACTTCTTTGTTAAGAATTGTGAGTACTAGTTTTTCAAGAATTAATCGGACTGAGGAAATGAGATCATTATTCGCTGGGAAAAAAAAAGGAACCTTAGTAACTCAGTTGATTGATTACCTCAACTCTCACCTTGTTGGTGAGGGTTTGACTCCCCACTTGTAATCCCTTCCCCATTTCCCCTTCCTCTAGCCCCATTTGAAATAAAATGAAGAATATTGGTAGCTTAATTGGTTGGCTACCTAAACTCCCACTTTGTTAGTGACGGTTTGATTTCCCACATTGTAATTCCCTCCCCCATTTCCCCTTCCCCTACCCCTAATTTTTTTTTAAAAAAGTAGGGAAATCTTAGTAGCTTACTTGGTTGGCTACCTAAACTCCCACCTTATATATTGATAAAGGTTCGATTCCTCCACATTGTATTCCCCTTACCCATTTCCTCTTCCCTCACCCCAAATTTTATCATTTAAAAAAAAATATTAAATGGATGATAAACTATCATTTAGATTTGACATTATGAAAAGCTAAGCTTAAACAAATTATAACGATCTGAACCATTGTTACTCAAAGTCACCTCGTGCGAAATTCTAATTTTTTTAAAAATGTGTTGTCAATTTAAAAATTGGGTACACAATGATTTTGATTTTAAAAGATTTGATCTAGGATGACGTCAGCCTACTGTGGCGACATCGTTATAGTGTCTGCATGGCCGCTATAGTGGTGCTAATGAAATCAGACCCTAGAGAAAATGATGTCTTTTATTTTTTTTCTCCCATTTTCATTAAGAAAATAGGCGAGGGTTGATCTAAAAACTCTTCTAAGTCGCCCTTAGCTTAGAAACCATGGAGGAAAGAGATTTCAGTGTAAAAAGGGTTAAATCCAGGGATTTCCGATCTACATTTGTCAAGATTCACCCGCATGGAGCCAAAAGTTTGTATTCAGAGTTCTTCAGCAGTTGATTGGCGTCTAAGTAAGCTAGATTTTTTTAACTGGATAGTTTGCACTTGTATTCTACCCCATAGTATCTTGTGGATTGACGAGAGGTTTCATGCATGAGTCTTCGGACATGGAGGCTGAATGGTTGAATATGACGTTAGTTATGGTTTAGGCCAATGATGGACTAACTGGTTAAGGTTGAATGTATAATGTTGTTGGGTGTTATCTTAGGTAAGATAATCGTGCGGATAGTACTATGCTTAGGAATATTTGGGAATGAATCTTTTGGGTAAGTGATTTGTAACACCCTGAAAATTTCTAAATCAAGACTCAGACCCTTCTTCATTGTGAACGAAATTTTTCCGAGTAATTTTAAATTTTCTTAGGTGTTAAGGTCACTAAATTTAACACCTCTAATTCAAAAAAATAACTAAATAGAAATTCATTCAAGTCACCCATCATTTTCTCAAGTTTTGGGTCAAATTCAAACGACCATATCTTTTAGCACAAAAAAAGTTAGGTTGCCCATGACCTATCAAATTAAAGGTCTTCGAGTCCTCTTTGCAACGCCACTAATTTTACTAAAATCCGAGCTCTAAGTAAAAAGTTATGACTGATTTACTAACTATGCTCTAACCTTGCAGCATCTCCGTGATGGCTCTGCGTTACGAAGCCACTACAAACCTCATTGTCTGCTAAAAAATTATCCAGAACTTTCAGCTGGTTTTTTTTTTTTTTAAGGGTATTTTAGTTCTAAAAACCCTTAGGAGGTCATCTAAATTACCCTAAATGTAGTAGAAAAATCAGTTTTCATAAATCAAATCCTCTCATTCACTCCTAAAATTCTACGCTCAAGAAATTCAACAAACGCTAAGGCTATGTTTCATCTTCCAAGATTTTCCTTCAAGTTTCTTCAATAAGATTGTTCTTCGAGGTATGTAAGCTTTCATAGTGTTGGTTTTGTTCACCCTCACGCCAATCATGTAAAATTTCATCCATGAATTCGTTTTAAAGTTGATTGAGATTCTTGATGAATTCTTGAGGTTTAGCTTCACTCTTTATTAATGGAGTCTTGTTGAGTTCTTGAGGTGAGGATTTTTCGAATGAGTGTTATTCTTAATGAGTTTTGTGTGGGTTTCATTGAAAACATTATAGGTTTGTGAAAATTCATAAATTGGGACTATAGAATTGCATAGGGTATGAATTGAATCGAGTTGGGAGAGGAAGAAAAGATTGGGCAAATAATTACGCCCAGGTCTGCGTCGCAGAGACGCTTAAGCTTTTCAGTCTTCAGATAGACACCCCCTCTTCGCATTATTTCGCGACCAAATATTTAATTCATCATCCGCGTCACGCCAATGACCTCCAGTTTGTGTCTTCGCTCGTTTCTTCTTATCAACTATCTAAATTTCATTTATCATTGAGAGATACTATATCTTAATCATATCCTTGAATTCATACTTCAAATTCGAGGTAGAGTTAAGAGTAACGTTTGAGAAAGTCCCTTTGAGTCTTTTCGAGAAGTCTTCTACAACTACTTATAATTTGTTTCAAGACTCGAGTAAGTGAGTATGAGAATGAGAAGAGTGTATTCATGAGTCTACATTATTATTGAGATCCTTGAATCGAGTTTTTCATGGCCATAATTCCGCATGAACTCCATAAACTGTGTATCTTTGAGAGTGGGACTACTATATGTTATACATGAAGGTTCTTGAGTATTGAGTTCCTAATCCTTTTGAGATTATATTCCTAATTATGGGACTACTATATGTTATACATGAAGGTTCTTGAGTATTGAGTTCCTAATCCTTTTGAGATTATATTCCTAATTATGGGACTACTATATGTTATACATGAAGGTTCTTGAGTTGAGTCGTTCATGCCCATAATTCCGCTTGAACCTTATAAGTCGAGCATTCTTGAGATGAGTAGTATCATTGAGTCCTTGAGTTACGAGTATTGAGTTCTATATATGGTTATTGAAACCCTTGAATTGAGTCGTTCACGTCCATAATTCGGCATGGACTCTATTTTGAGAAGACTTTTACAATTATTATAATATATTTAAAGACTTGAGTAAATGAGTATGAGGATGAGGAGAGTCGAGTTTCATTTTTTTTAAAATGAATATAAGGGGACTAAGTATTCCCAAGAGTAAATGTTTTTACATTTAAAGTGAGAGGAAACTTCGATTTCAAAATGAGTTCATGAGGAGTTTTGAGCACTATCTCTTTTAAGAGAACTTTTTGAGTAATAATCTCAAAGTTTGAGGATGAGGAAATGTTTTTAAACATATGAGCATGAGTTATATTATTGGGAGTAGTATTGAGCACCGATATAAGGACGAGTTCAGAAAACTCAAAGTCCTCATAAACCATGTATGCTAATGTCACACCCAAAATCCCATTAAGGCGAACCGACACCCGTTGCCGAGAAGGCTCGGGAGGACCAACCTGTAATCATGCTCTATCTATGAACATTTAAAGGTGCTGCCATAGTGGATAACATCTTTTCATGAAAGTAGACAGTATTAACAAGCCAAAAGAAAAGTAGCACAATGACTTGGCCGTTGGGACCAATGATGTCTAAGACACGAGGCACAACCACACTTCACTATACATAGTCTACAAAGCCTCTAAATGATAAAACATTATGGCGTTAAGGTCTGGACATGCCCCGCCTTACACTCAGCTACTATACAATACCAAAATACATTCTATAGACTCGGAATGCCCCGAATCAACCTGGAGCTCACCAATAGCCGTTGGATGTCCTGTTCTCCTACTGGGGAGATCTACTAGCTCCTGTACCTGCAGCATGAATTGCAGGTCCCTCGAGAGAGACGTCAGTACAGGAAAATGTACTGAATATGTAAGGCATAAAGTATTGTATGTGAAATAAGAACTCAAATGAAATCATATACCAATGTAAGAATACAAGACCACATTTTCTCATATTATGGAATCAGGTACTTTACATTCTTTTCTTTACTTTATCATTCTTTACTTTACACTCGGTGCACAACATATAAGAA
>NW_006239407.1:378331-378590 GCF_000226075.1 Solanum tuberosum | reverse complement strand
TCCAATCTCACTCAACAATAATGCTCGGGCAGCAAACCCGTAATTACCAAACTAAGGTTATTCTTTTAATCCCCGCCTTCTTTTATTGCATTTGTACACTACACAGCTATATTTCAATATCAGTAATTTACACCCTTTCCAGATATCAACCAAGCTATCCCCAATATGTTTATACATCAACCTGTCCCAAAAATAGTCCTAACAATCCAACATACAATAGAGGACGTGAAACCATAGTTTCCCATCATCATCCCACGAG
>NW_006239407.1:367577-377800 GCF_000226075.1 Solanum tuberosum | reverse complement strand
GTGACACCTGCTAGCTTTATAAAGTCCAACAAGCACCTCAATTCTTTTATTCATTTTCCGATCGTAATCTCCTTAGTTTAACTCAAAACTTATATACACTTGATCACCTTAACTTTTAGACTTACATATAGCCCTTCGATCCAGAATTTAAATACTTTTAAAATTTGACGTTCACTCGATCGTACAATATTGCAATGTACGGGAGTTACCCTTATAGCTTCTTTATTGTCACCATTCATCTAGGAAATCAAGTTCATTGCTTATACCACCAAGCTAAATCAAGTTCCATATGTGTAGGACTTGTACACGTAAAATACGGGGTGTTACAACTAACATGGGTAAAGGGTCATACTTTTTAGATGATTTCTTATTGCTTTTTAAGCATATCTTAGTGGATCCACTTAGTTGAGGATGTCCTATACTCCGGCAAGGTATATGACAGTTCTGGTAGCGTGGGTGAGACGTTGTATCATTATGTAGGTCATAGTGATGCTCGTCGGTTAGAGAATCTCCCAAATAAGAATAAAGAGTTTATTATTGTATTTTCATATACATTTGAGTTATTATATACTATTTTAAAATTTTTCATGTATATAACATCTTTTGTTGTTGCTTTCATTATGAATTGCGTATCCTAAGTTGAGTTGAGTATTCTGAGTTCAGTTGAGTTGAGTATTATGAGTTGAGTTGAGTTAAGTATACATGAGTCAAGTTGAGTATACTTAAGTCATGTTGAGTTGAGACAATGTGAGTATGTCTTTCTTATTATTAGTTCGAGCTTATACTTATGTTGCAGAGTTCCCCTTACATGCTTGTACATTTCATGTACTGACGTCATTTGGCCTGCATCATTTCATGATGCAAATACAAGTACTCAAGATCATCAATAGGCATTTTGTTGAGATCATTTGACCTTATAGTCAGTTTTGGTGAGGCTTCTAATATTCCAGAGGACTTCACCTTTATCTCACAGTTAGTAGTTTTGAGATGTCGTGGGTCTTGTCCCGATATCCTTTTGTAATAGTAGAGGCTTCATAGATAGACAGAGTTGAGGAGTTTTTTGTATGTACTTTATTTTGAGTATTGTACATACTTTTTAAAAGGTTGAGTATTTGAGTTCAATGAAATTTAATTCAGTTTTAAGCTATTGTATTCTTGAGTTAGTCTTCCGCTTGTAGTCAGCCAGGGTGAGGGTTCGCTTGGGAACCAACAATGGTTCTCGAGTGTCGATCACGTCTAGGGTGTAGAATCGGGTCGTGACATGATTGTTGTTTTGTTGTCCAAGTTAATTAATATATGCGTATAAACCTCCTGTAATATTATTGGTGCAACGCATGTGGGGAAAAATTTAAAAGGGGCTAATGTAAAATGATATCATGTTTATAATCTCATATAATGAACATGTTTAATTACTTGTGGTATCAAGTATGGTTGTTCATTGTGATTATGATTGTGCATGCTATTTGTGATTGAAGATTGGCCTGGGTACCACACTGGTGCAAGTTACTAACGGTTGGCTCGAATACCACACCTAGTATGAAACACTAACAACGGTTGACTCATGTACCACACCAGTGCACTAACAATTTGTTTGTAGTTTCATAAGAGAACCGAATTTACATGTTAGTTTTGTGAGTGGACCAAATTTCTTATTAATGTTATATTTATCACATATTGGTCCCTAAGTGGCCGGATTATTGGTATATTTTAAATGTTGGGATGGTTCTTAAACACCATGGACTATGTCTTAGAGAGTCTTTGAATGGTCTGAGTTACTTGAAATGTGAGTTGGATTCAGGTATGGATTGGTGTGTGATCATGTGGGACATGTTTGATGTGCTTGGTTAGATCGAATTGATGATCGAGAGACTTATTCTCAATTGATTTACATGGATTTTGTGTGTTTGTTAAAGTAGTCTTAGATATATATGATCAAGGTAGATTTGGAAAACCTTAGAAGGCAAGAGGATTGAATGTTAAATGGTAGAGTTTGCAGTAGAATTAGATAGGAAGTTGGGATCAAAGTGTCCAAGTTTTAAGGGTATTATATTGTGGATGGTAAGCGTATGTAAATTAAACTCTGGGGTGTTGTAACTTTTATATTACATGTTTTCTTCTGAATGTCTACCTTATATTAGGTGGTAGATTCGGGTTGAGATGATACCTACCAGTATATGTTGTTTGTATTGACACTACTCTTATTATGCCACTTGGCATAGTCTAGTTGCAAGATCAATGGTATTTTTTAAGTGAAGATAATGATGATCTCCAACAGCTTCTCCTGGTTTATTCAGTTGTGTCTTATTTTTGTATATTATGCTCTCTTAGCAGTTCTTATACCAGTTTAGATTAGTTTCGGAAAGGTTTTTGGTTAACTGTAAATAAGGTGATTCTTAGACTTGGATTTTTATGATGATTTCAAATTATTAAAGGGATTTCATATGTTTTATTAATTTGCATTTCCAATTTATAATTAAGTGATAAGGGTTCACCTATATAGGTGTTAGAGTAGGTTCTCGAGTGATGATGAGTCTGAGATTTTGACTCATTTGAGACATGTTTAGTTCAACAATTATTGTCCTCAATGCCTTTTTATGTCCATATCTAATGATTTATTGTATTTTTTAGCTATGAAGGCTCAAAGACAAGGCAAGGATGAAATCACACAAAAAGAGGCTAAAAATATGGAAAAGAGAAAAATTGTGACATTGATGCAATCCAAAAGGCACTCGGTGACTCGCGGAAAGTGCCAGACCTTGCCAAAAATGACTTGAGTCCTTGACTCAAATGCTCAGGACAGGTCGGCAAAAGAAGAACTAAATGGCGACTCAACGAATCCAATTGACGTACTAACAAATGCTTGCCAAAAGTGATAGTACATTTAAGCCAAGTTAAAGGCCAAAAAGGTGAGATTGGGTGATGATCAGTGACTCCGTGAAAGTGAACGGCGAACTCATCGAGCTTGCCAACTGGTTCAAACACCTAAATCCTGATGTTAAGAAAAGCGAGAAGAAGAACAAGTCGATGACTCGCCGAACGAATCGACGACTCGCCAAACGAGTCGACGAGCACAACTAATATACCTACTGAGAAATCTGATGAAGTTTTGACTAATTTTTGAGAAACTATAAATAGCTTAAAGGAGAGAGAAAATATATCTTTTTGCTCATACAATTGAATCTGAAACTTTTCTGAGGAGAGTACAATAGAAACTTCTATTTTACTGTGTGAGAAACAAGCTTGTAACACCTATTTTTGGAAATTCAAAAGTGGGTCTTTGAAATTGAAGTTTCTAGTCATCAATTGATGGCCGAGAATGTTTTTTGTATATGTTCATTTACTTTTAATATGATTGGCTAAAACCTCTATTCTAGAGGTATACATATGGAGTTGAGTTTTGATTAAATTTGTGAGATAATGTGAATTGCTCTTTTTTACTTTGATTTCCATGGATTCAATTCGATTATCATGTGTTTGATTTATTAATTGAGGTTGAAAACTTAAATAGCTTTATATCTTGGATATTGCTTAAGAGAGAATATATGAAGTGGGTAATTGAATTGATGCAAACATATTAGTTTGAAATTCTATATTTGCTTGAGAAAGGAATTTGAGTTTTCATATCTGATTGCTAATTTTGCTCGACAGAGAAGATTTATGTCAAGGTATTAGGTTGTTTAGTTGATTACACATGAGAGTGTATGAGAGGAATTCTTGTGATAAGCATATTATGATTGAGAAACATAATATGTGTTTGAGATCGACCCAACCTATCCATGAGTAATTAAGGGTATTGAACAATCACATTGACCCACCTTTTGAAATCGATACCCACTTTCATACACTCCTAGATTTCCAGTACACTTTCTTGTTAATCACTTGTTTGAGTTTAATTGATCGAAATTGGTTACCTAACAATCTTAATTTGATAATTAGAATTATTTCCACCCTTGTTATCATCTACTAGCAATGAATTGAGACACAATTTGACTCTGTAATTGAATTCTTTCACATACCTCTCCATGTGGGATTCGACCCCAACCTCATATGTTGGGTAATTAGATTGCTAACGACCACTTACTTGTTTAATTATTTTACAAGTAATTTGAGCGTTATCACACGATCCAGTGTGTTGGATCGTAACACAAATAAACTATAAATGATCTTACAAAAATGACTTGCTTCAAAAATATAAAAAAATCATAAGACGTCTAACTCAAATAAAATTGAGACCAACTAAACACAAACTTATGAACAATGATATACTAAGAGGGGAGAGAGAATTGTCTCTTTATGAGAAACTGGAGACAATGAATACTCATTATGAAGATAAACTCTAAAAAGAACAAGTTAGATTCGAGGAATGGATTTTTTTCGTGAAAATTCTTTTCTAAGAATATTATTCTCAACCTAAAATCATTGTTCAATCCATACCCCAAATCAATGAATGAAGAGGGTACTATATAAATCAGTCCCAAAATGACGTGAAATTTGAGTAAAATTTGATATTTTTAAAGAGGATAAGGTTGGTTAGATGGAGATCATACTATCTATATAAATTTTGAAAAAATAAAATGGGAATATGAGTGGATATTACCATTGAGAAGTCATTCCACTAGCTTCTACATACGGATGCTCGTGCCTAGCATGCCTCTACTTACATAATTAAGGAGAAACAAAAGGAATTCATAGTGAAATACAACGGTGGCATTTGGAATCAAACTAGGGTTTGTTTGGGTGGTTTCAGTAGAGACATTTTAATTAGTGTAGAGCTTATTGGACCGTAGTCTAAAAATCAGAAGATGTCATATATTTAAATACTAATGAATGTTTTTGCTTGACAAAATTAATATAAAAATTCTTGAAGGATTCAAAATGCCTAAAGCATATACAAATTCTTGAAAAACTTATTTACAATCCTCATATCTATTAAATGAATGAAGAATCTTTTGTATTGTTATAAAATTTGATGCCTTAAATATTATTAGCACTTTTGAAGAGTTCCCTACGAGAATTTCATTAAAGCAATAGATTATCTGCTTAAAGAAGTTGGAAAAAGGAATTTGTTGAATTCTTTGGTATGAAAGTACCATATCCTTGTTTAATTTATGCATTTATATAGCTTGTTATATCTATGAGTCTAATTTAGTTTTACTTTTACATGGAGAGATTGATATCTAATCAATTGCAAGTCTTGATACGAATGTTTTTATCCTAAAAAAATATTATCAAGTAAGTATCTACCAACTGCAATTTTCGAGAAGATGGTGCACAATATTGAGATGTCAAGATTCAAGTCTTTAGATTGATGTTTTCAACACGTTGTACTCTTTTTTCCTTACAAGTTTTTATCCCACTAAATTATTCTTATATGATTTAGTAATACCACAGAAATTGAAAAGTCAAAATAAAAGGGGAAATTCTAATTTTTGGCACTTTAGTAGGTTCTACGAGTCCTTTCTACGCACTATAGAAAGACCTACGAGCCGTAGGAAGGGAGTCGTAGACTTGGATATACGTTTTTAGAAGTTCAAGTTTCTGAAGTTTGACCTATGACTTGACAGGACGAACTGTAGGAAATTAGACAAGTCATGGATAGCATTCGTAGGAATGATTCAGAGGAATGATTTGAGATCTCAGTCTACAAGAAGGGTTTCATGGTTGTAGTGTGTTCTACAAGTAGTAGGAAGCACCCGTAGAAGTAATCCAGACTTGGTGGAATTTTAGGCTTGAATTTGGGTTCTTCGAAAGAGGTCTACGTATCGGAGAAGGAATGATGGACCGTAGAAAGGTCTCACGGGAAATGATGAAATTTTTGGATTTCTGAAGCTAGTTCTACGGTAGACCAGTACGGACCGTAGAAAGTTCTACGGACCATAGGTCCTAACCGTAGGACTGTCTGACAGTTATTTCTTAATGGTATTGGGTCTTTTCCTATGAATTTAACACCTATACTATATCGTTTTGACCCTAATTCTAAGTCCTATAACTACCCTTCTACTCATAACATTACCCAACTCTCTCAGTTACTCAAATCCACAAATCTCATCCACATTCATCTTCTCCAATTCTCTCTCAAGTTCAAGAATAAGGCTAGGATTTCAAGCTTCAAGTCTCTTATTCCTCCATTGCTTTTGGGCTTTGATCCGCAAGTTATGTAGGGTTTCATCAATGAATTTCATTCACCCACTAAGCCCTAAATATTTCCCAATTCTTCAAGTTCAATTTCATCAAATTGATTAAGTTTTCATCCAATTCTTCATGGGTTCTAATTGTGTTGATTCAATTGTTTGATTTTGATCTTATTATGAATGTTTTGACTCACTTACATGCTTTACAATTGATTTTACATGAACTCATGCATTATTCATGATTTTAACTATGAACTCTTAAAGACATGAATTTATGAAGAAGTTATGAATCTATGAATGATGTTTTCATGAAAGTTATGCATGATTTATGAAAAGGAATGTTTTATGATCTAGGTTACTTTAATATAAACATTAATGAAATAGTGAAAGGTTTTTTCACATTAAAAATTACGATTGGTAAAAGATTTTCTCACACATTAAGGAGATACTCTATGATGTTTTAAGCTTGGATTAGTAACTTAATTGTGTTTTTCCATGTATGATGATGTTATGAAAATGAATCTTTTCATTGAGATGTTTACTTAGCACCGAGGGGATATTGAGATGGAGGCTCTCTCCCATTAGTAGAGGTTGAGTCTCTAGTAGTAATCTCCTTGTCCCTAACTACGTGCCCCCGTAGGATTGTCTTAGAAAACATAGCTAGTGAATCCACTTAAGTTAGAAGTTTAAGGTCTTTGCCTTGGCAAGCAAAGACATCTCTTTTTGGTGTGAAAACAAGACATCGGATTCCACATTATAGCTCTATGTCAGCTAACGGTAAATATCCCATAAAGCGAATTAAGTGTTAGGGTTTTGCCCTGATTTTTTTACTATATTTTAAGTTTTATTTTTTCCTTAAAGGAAAGTCAAAGTATTACCATAAATGCTTGAACTTTTCCTGAAAGGAAAATATGATTCTCTTACATATTTAATTTATTCTTTCATTAGAGGAAAAGATGGGAACTCTATAAATTGAAGGCCCCACTTCTAATATCAAGAAGACAATAACATCCACAATGCAGACATTTAAGAATTTAGTTTATGGAGAGATTTATTCTCTCAACAGTTTTAATATTTTTCTTTTATATTAGTTTTCATATAATAATATTATGTTTTTAGTATAAGTTTTTGTCATCTGATTTATCACCATTTTGATATGCAATTATAAGCTTTCGCATGACGCTCTAATCACTTCCGAACCCAAAACTAAGTTGTACTTAAAGGTTTTATGAATCTTTCAATATGATTTAAGATTATTTGACCATGTTCATGATTTATGATTATTCTTTAACGGCTTTCCCTATGTTTTAGCTTGGTCATGCATATCATGTTTTCATTTACATCCTCTTCTGATCATGTTTCATGTTTTTATGCATACCCCTCATACTTAATACATTTCATTTACTAATGCATATTTGTGCCTACATTGTCTACTAATGTAGGGTGTGACACTTCTTCTCCTTTCGCTCATGGCTAGTTGATCGTTCGAGGTTGAAGACGTGGTGAGACCTCATGTTTTAAGGACCATGTCATCTTCATTATATTTTCTTATGTCTCCGATTTTTGGATGGTGTACGTGGTGTACGGGTTACGTCCCGACCAATTCTTTTGATGTATTAGAATGACTTATTAAGACTATGTTAGATTTCCGCTTTTATGTCAAATTTTTATATTCATATGAAATTTTCTACTTTTATATATTTATGTTGTGTTGTATGCATGCCAAGTGGCTTGTGTAGGGCCTCTCGAGGTCTTATACGACATGTCACGTCTACGGGTACTTTGAGTCGTGACAAATTTTTAATGAGACAGCCAAAATCCGTATTATTCAATATGTCCACTTTTTTCTCTTCACTAGAATTTTTTTAAGTAGTTTTTTTCTAGTAAGATTTTAACAAGTCACATTATCAATCAAATAAACATTTAAGGGGGAGTGTTATATACTGTAATATAATGGATGTCTATTTTGTATGTTTCTTTGGAGAAAAGTAATTAGGAACTTTGACTTTAGGACCAAGTTAATGTTTTTCTATAAATGAAGGGGTTTCTTCATTGAAATAAATACCTCAAGAGAAATAAGAACTCTTCTCTATTCTCCATACTATATTCTTCTTCTGATTGTTTTATAGCTTCATAACAAATATGGATAAATTTGTTTGATGAGTATTGGAATTGATAACTTGAAAAATAATATAAGTAATTTTTTATTAGTGACTAAATTGTACTACTAACGTAAATTTTTTTGTGTTATATGTATATATATAACTTAAATCATTTTGTCAACTATGCAAATGGGGACGAAGATCACGGACCTCTAGCATGTTTAGCCAAGCTTTTGAAATGCTTTGTCTTAGTTTTTAAAAAAAAAAATATGTTTTCCGTTTCAATTCGTTTGTCCTGTTTTAATTTGGCATATAGTTTAAGAAAGTAAGAAAAATCTTGAATCTTGTGTTCTTAAATTAAAGATATGCAGATTTTTTGACCTTAACACACGCTAGTGAAAAGTTGAAATTAAAAACTTATCAAAAAATTTAAAAGACATTTTTTTTAAATGAACTAAAAAAAAAACAAATAAATTGAAACATAAAGGATACTTATTTTTAAAAATAAAAGTGTTTAGCTTTTGGTGAAAAAAATAAGCACCAAGTAGTATAGCATAAGTTATTTTAAAAAAAGCATAAATCCAAAAAAGTAACTTTTCCAAATAATGTTAGCTATTTTAGCTGCTTGACCAAACGAGGTACTCTTCTCCACACTATTTGTGAAGAAGAAAGGAGGAGTTGATCATATTGTTGTTATAACAAGTACTTCAACCTTTGCTTTTTTTCCTTCAGGTACAATAAGATAGGTGAGAGTTTAATTATCGAGTTATTTTTGTACATTGTGAAGCGAAATTACAATTGTCAATTCACAATTAAAAAACGTGTATGTTTGCTTGCTCAAAACAAGTTCAACACAAATAAAAACTCTTTGAGATCAGAGGCGAACCCAAAATTTGAAGATATGGGGGGCACCACTAAGAGTGACTCAGGGGTAAGCTTAGGGGTGGACCAGATGAGGTGGCAGAAACGAGTGGTTAATAAAGACAGTTTTAAAAAAGGTTAATTGTTAAGAAAAATATTATTTTAAAGGCCAAAAAAGGTACCTACCGTGGGATTCAAACCCACATTGTTGCGGTTCAAAGCAGAGACTTCGACCAGTGCACCTAGACGGCTTTTGTTAATAAGGGTGCACCATTAAATATACTATCGTTTTATAGACTATCTATACATATATATATATATACAAAAAAAAAAAATTAAAAGTTATCGAGTGCACGTGCATCCCCACCTTGTTAGTCCGCCTCTGATTGAGATCATACAAAATGCATTCAGCACTAGAACTTTTCTTGTTTAAAAATTTGATATCCAATATTTACCAACTCTAGTTAATTTAGATTTGAGCAAAGTTAGTCTACTAAGGAGTAAAATCACTTTCCATCTAAAGATTTTTCATTCACAAAGCTCAATAACTTAAAAATAAAAGAATTTCATATATCCCATCACATTAAGCCTGTCAATTGGATTTCATATATTACAAAGAGATCTCTTGGAATTACTGTTGAGACCGTATCGGCGCGGTCCATTAGTGTGGAACCCAGTCCAGCCCGATCTGGAAAGGTGTGTTTGTAATGGGCCGAGCTGGCCCGGACCGGCCCAGTGAACATGCTTACATTACATTACATCACATCACTCTTCACTTCTTAGCGTTTAGGAGCCCGGCCTGGCCCATTTAACAGTCTTACATCCCATCACTCTTCACTCCTTGGCGTTTAGGATCTATTTGGATGGATTTATAGCTTATGGCATATAAGTAGGGGTGTTCACGGTTTGGATAAAAACCGATCCAAACCGAAAAACCAAATCAAACCGATAAAATAAAACCGATTTTATTTGGGTTTGGTTTGGTTTGGTTTTAGATTTTTGAAAACCGATAGTATTTGGTTTGGTTATGGTTTTATTCGAAAAAAACCGAAGAAATAACCGAACCGAACCGATGAATTATATACATATATTTTATTAATATACATACTTAATATATTGTTTTTATAAA
>NW_006239407.1:365642-367376 GCF_000226075.1 Solanum tuberosum | reverse complement strand
AAAATAAAACCAATTTTATTTGGGTTTGGTTTGGTTTGGTTTTAGATTTTTGAAAACCGATAGTATTTGGTTTGGTTATGGTTTTATTCGAAAAAAACCGAAGAAATAACCGAACCGAACCGATGAATTATATACATATATTTTATTGATATACATACTTAATATATTATTTTTATAAATAATTTTAAAGATCTTATACATATTTTCATTAAAATTTCTTTATAATTTACTTATTGAAAGCAAAAATGCCCAAGATGAAACATTTATCTTATTGATTTCATGTATATGAGTGTCTATGTCAATTCTTTGTGGGACTGAAAATGTTATTGTCTCTTCCTTCTAGGCCAATATAGTGAATTTTAAAGCTTTATTGATAGTAAATTTAGTGATTGAAAGTTTAGTAATTTAAGTCATTCTAACTATTTTTCGTTTTGAATGGATTGTTGTCACTTTTTTCACATTTTAAATGAATTGTTTCTTTTATTTTTGTGTATGGTTAATAACCGAATAACCAAACCAAACCAAATCGAAACCGATAAATGTATATTATATTTGGTTTGGTTTGGTTTTGATAATTTTAAAACCGATTAAGTTGGTTTGGTTTTGATTTTGACCAATAACCGATCCAAACCAACCCGTGAACACCCCTACATATAAGCATAAGTCATAAGTTATGAATCCTAATTTATAGCTTTTAACTTATTTTTATTATTTTAACTTAAAAATTAGTGCTTAAAAATATATATTTTTTTGCTTATTCAATTACTATAAAAATACTTTAAAATTATTTTAACTTAAAAACAATTAAAATGAATCAATACTATGAACGTGTACAGAAGAATTTTTACACAGTACTCCCCAAATGAATGCAGCAATTTACGTTGGATTCTCTATTGTGAGTGCTTTTTATCATCAGCTGGCAAAAAGCATATAATATATTTTTTATTATATAAATAAAGGACGACAAAAGAATAAAGAGAATTACACAGTAGCATTAGATTTTCTCGAGGAAAAGCTGAGATATACCTTTATTTATTTGTAAGAAAAGAAAAAGAATATATTCCTTAATTATTTTTTTCCTTTTAATTAACACATAATAGTTTTTTGGAAATAAAAACGATATTATTTGAATTTAATTTTAAAAATAATTATTTAAAAATTAAAGTTGTATTTTAGATATGCATATAAGTTAGAAAAAAATTTAAAAAATTCATTGATGTGTATACGAGGATACCAACTATTGAAAGAAAATGCATATTTGCGTGTTATAAAGAATCAGATTCTTTGACTGATTTCCTTGAAAATAATTCCCTTGAAATTTGATTCCAAAAATTCTTTCTTTTAAAATAAATTTAAAAGTCAATCCTATAACTTTTGTTTTTCACGGGTATTTGAAGCCCGTATTGGAGTCCCACGCTTCTGATAGAATTTTCTCCATACTCAAAATTCAAACTCGTGATTAATCTCACCACTAGACCACAACCTATATTAGTCCATATATAACTAAATATTATTTTGATTTGATGTACAATACATGAGGATGGAAAATGCAAAATAATTAATGAAATATGATGATTATCAAATCATGGCCTCATAATATGCTGATTAGGCATTAACTTTCTTGAAGTTTGTGCACTGAGAAGACAAAAAGTAATTTGTCCAAAGTAGTAGTCATTCAAATTAAAACAAAACAAAAAAGACTAAGGTACCTCTTCTCCTATTCACACTCTCCCC
>NW_006239407.1:324603-365285 GCF_000226075.1 Solanum tuberosum | reverse complement strand
CCACTCCCATGAAGATTTGCCCTTTTTCCTTCCTCTAAACTTAAAAAAACCCTAGTCATCAAACACCATAAACTAGATCCAGTCAACAACTATTTTCATTTAGTTTTCCTTCACTTTTTTCCCCAAATATTATTTTTCATTATTTGGACATGAAATTGTTATAAATTTAACTTGAAGTCGAAGTTGAATTCCTGATTTTTTTCGAAAATTTCAATAAAAAATTATTTTCACAATTTTTACCAAGATTTAAAAGCTTCATATAAAAACAATTTATTCATAGAAAAGATATAAAAAAAATTACCAAGAGATAATCTAAAAACTTCATATGACAACAATTAATGATCTTGATTTTTGAGGATGATTTATAGAGATGGAGAAAAATTGAATCCTTCATCACATATAGAAGTACACCACTTTTTAACCAAAAAAAAAATAAGGCAAACGTCATATATTTTGTATAATAATAAACAAAAAAAAGGGCAATTCACTAATGGATTCATAAAATAACAAATCGATCTATGTTTGAAGAACACAATAAAAGATTTGGTACCTACAAATATATATATATTTTTATATATCTATATATATATTTATAGTAGTAAAATTGTGTCTTGCTATATATACAAGTCCAAAACAGAAGAGAAAAAAAAAAGGAAAATTAATTATAAGGCTAGCTAGCTAACATATATAAAATGGTGACGATAACAACAAAGCTAACAGTAACAAACTTCTCAAAGAAGAAGACAAGTAATATTAATGACAAATACCCGTTTTGTGCTCAGACATAAAAAACAAGTAATCTTCATTCATCCGTTACAAACTCTAAAGAGATTGATAATATTCGTCCAAACTTGTCTTGAAAAATTACCGGTTTGATATAGGATTTGGACCACTAGGAACTTCATGAGCAGCACCACCATATTCTGCTTGATTTTTTGGGATTTTTCGTGGGTGCAACTTCATTGTAGCTCTAGTTGTACTGGAAGTAGACGATGACGATGATGATGATGATGATGAATAGTTAGGATCTGAATTTTGATCATGATGATTTGAATGGACAAGTATGAACAAAATCAAGAAAAGGGTAATGAAGTAAAGAAAAGATTGTGACTTAAATGTTGCCATGCAATAATAATTTGATTGAAAAAATAATAACACCCCCCCAAGAGTCCACAAGAGATCAATATCCATCAACTACTTAAACACCCACCAAAATAGTAATGCCTTAAGAAAAAACAGGCCAAAGAGAGAGAGAGAGAGAGAGAGAAGTTTGAGGTTAGAGGGGAAAAAGCTTAGTAGAGAAGTTTATTTATTGGAATTTGATACATACATTTATTCAGAGAGAACAAAAGAACCTACTTATCTTGCAAGTATATATGAAAGGTGTTTGCTTGGCCCAATATATTGACTTTCTTGCCCCTCCCATTTATACCTTTTTTAACCAAACAAATTACTTCTCCCTCTCAATTTGTTTGTCTGATTTTGATTTAAACAGAGTTTAAGAAGATAAAGAAGAATTATTAATCTTGCGGTCTTAAACTAAAGATAGATAGAATATACTACAAGGTAGAATCATGTGGGAAACTCTAAGTATAGCTATGTTAGATAATTTTTTGAGAGAGAAAAAGGAGAGTTGCGAGTGAGAAATAAGAGAGTTGCTATAATACTCTAAGTATAGCTATGTTAGATAAAAAAATTAAAATATCACTAAGTTATATATATATACATGTTTGCTTAATTACGCAATTTTTCCCATTTATATTGCATGTATTCTTTTCATTTTCCCCACTAAATATTTACATACTTCCTCTATCTCTGTTTATATGACTTACTTTTCTTTTTAATCCGTCTCAAAATGTCACAATCCAAATCGCCATGAGTAACACCCACACTAAACTAACCGATGAGAGAACGAACTAACCTGAAACCAAGCCAACACCATTTAAACAAATCCAAGTCTATTATTATATAAAATAATGGAACAATTAATTAGACATAAAAGAATTGAGTCCCCATAAACTCAACTCAACCGTCTAGAAACAACCAATGTGAAAATATTCCTAAGAATTGGAAGTCACCATACCAAAACTCTAGAACAATCCAACTGGAGATGCAATCCCTAAAGCTGAACATAACTAAAGTCAATAGTTCATGTCCGATCAAATGGACAAGAAAATGTAAATGAATCCATGGAAGCTAAAAGACAATGTTTATCCTTGAACTCGAAATCAGATGTCTCTCAACTGAGGTCTCGGAAAAATTTGTTGCACTCAACAAGAAAAGAAATAAGTGGAGTATTAGTATAAAAACCAATGTGTGCTGATAGGATCACGCGGTCAATCCAACATACGCATATAAGCAGCTCACTACCATATAGTAATCACAAGCAATACACAATATAGCAACAATTACCAACCATACATAGACTATCAGTCACTTGACGTGAAACCACAAAGCAATAACTAACCAATGCATAACATGTCCCACATGATCATAATGCAAATATCAATCCTCTTATGGAACCTCAAACTAAACTGTAGTATCATATCAAATGTGGTATCCGAGCCAATCATATATAATCATACTAGGTGTGGTACCTGATCCAACCAACAATATCCTCTACCGACGTGATACTCAAGCCACCCAACAAGCACATCAAGCATGCTTAATCACATAACACAACATGCATGCATAATCACACAGTACATCACAATGAACAAGACCACTTGAACCTACAAGTTATAATCACAAGTTCATTTCATATGTTTCCTATCATATGTTGCACAATATGACACTACAAGCAATAAACATGCATATATACATAATCCGGAAGCATACAATCATCACCTTCCTCAAATCAATCCCCTTGAAAACTCTAAATAATCTGAGTTTTTCCTTGCAAAGTGCCTTGGCTTGTTCTTGGTCTATAATAAACATTACAAACAACAATCAATCACAAATGACCTATTAATTTATCTAGATTGTTATCATGAAATCCCAACCTCGGCCAAAATGTGATCATCTTTCCAACATGAAAACATGCTCAAAACCTTTTCTTAATGTTAACCACCTAGTTTCTAAGGCTTAAGAAATAATTTACCAAATTGGAGAGTCTAATTCTTACCTTTACTTGGTGAATTTCGTGAGAAAACTAATGCATGCTACCCAAAATTGTCTCTCTATGTTTTCAAGAACACAATTACAGAAAGTAGGGATTTTGTGCAGTTTTCTGCATAAAATCTTGTTTCCCTCGCTTCCCTCGCTATAGTGACAACTTACCTCGCTATAGTGGTCTGAGCATCGCTATAGCGGGAGGATGTCCGCTATAGCGAGATAGTCGAAAGTTCAGTGGCTCAACATCCGAAAATATGTCTTTTTTACAACGCAACACCTTTTCTTGACGTTTTGACACATATCTTTCCTGTCAAGTTCAATTTTGGGAGTTCTACTTACCTGAATTCAATTCTAAAATGCCTTATGGATTCCTTAATGTTTTGGCTACAAGTATACATCAGTCAAATCTCAACAAAAGACCCCTCATTTTTCCCAGATGGCCCTAGACCTCACCTAGCCCAGATCCCATCTGAGGCTGGCCTAGCCAAGAATTTTAAAGTTACTACTCGAAAAGTTTTCTGACCCGAATTCCTTCCCTGTGGACTTACTCATAATGGTTGTGTCAGGTCGTTACACAAAAAGAATGACACATTTTTATGTTAAGTAACAATTTAACTTTAAACTACTCATTTTACCCTTAATGAAATGATTTATATTTTATATATAGTCACACAAACATCTATCACTTATTTTAGGTCATAAGTTTTAAAAGTTTTTCTTTCTTGAACTTCTTGTCAAGTCAAATTAACTCATATAAAATGAGACGACAAGAGTGACAATTAGGGATTGAATGCTCTTTGGATCTTTCTCATTCAGTCCCTTCCTCTATTTTAACGAGGACTCTAACAAGTTTTTCTACATTACACACTTTACAACCTTTAGTCCTTATACGCTAGGGAAGTATCTTGATTTTTTTTGTGCGTGGTAGATATTTAAACGTAGTATTAGTGCTCCATTCATTTCAATTCAATTTGTGTCTTATTTCTTTTTAATCTACTTTAAAAAGAATTTTATTGCCTATATTGAGTAACTCTTTAATTCAAACATATTTTTATGTGCCGTTTTTAAAACAACAAGATTCAAATGACATTTTGGTATATTACTGTCTCATGTTAGTTATCATGTTTCACTTCTCAAGTGCCAATTGATTAATCTTTGGAGCTAAATTGAATTAACTAGTTAATATGATATTTCAACATTATAATTTTGATATTCAAAATTATACGAAAAGTACGTAAAGTTACAATTATTCTCATATTAATTGATGAAAAACATATATCTTAAAATGTTGATCAAAATTAATTCAATTTGAATATCAAAAAAAATTATTTGAATATCAAAAAATTTAAATTAAATTAAGATCACAATATTCAATTTTTCTGAACTTTGTGCCCATCAAAATTATTAAGAACCACATGTGAGACTAAGGGAATACTAGTTAATAACAGTATATCTTTCTATCAATAGTGACTTTATCTATGTGACCAAATTGTACCAAAAAACTGGTGAGATGATAAAATAATTTGTATAATATATAGTGATCTTATATTATAGGTGCAGTGTAATCAATAATTCATATTCAACATTATGAGTTGGCTATATAGAAAAAAGATTTTGACAAGACTCAAATGGACAAAAATGTCGTGTCTTAATAAAAATAAACCCTCTTTCACCAACGCGCATAACATAATTTCATTTTTCTTGATGTTCAATTTGTTTAGTGCTTTAATTAATATTTCCAGAGTGTTATAAGTTCATGCACTATATATATAACACAAAAATTAATCTCGAAACATGATGTAGAAATTTTCATTAAGGAGATTAAAAATATAAAAATATATAGTTTTAGTCAGGTAAAAAAGTGAAATTTTCCGTCAAAAAACATTGCGATGAAATTCTTTAGTCATACCTAGCTTTGACCCATAAAAAGTGCTACTATATTTAAAGCAAAAAATAAAGTATATAGTTGGAGATGACATTATGGTAAATTTTCCAAATCCAATATAAGGGTAGTTGATTGATTTGTTTAACTTGTCGGGCCAAGAAAGAATCTTAGAAAGAAAGAGAAGACAATTTACACTAGCAAAAGTAAAAGAAAAATAATACTAAATGAAATATTTGTTTGACTTAGGCAATATATTAGAGTCCGGAGTCAAAAGGACAATTTTTTTCTTTCAAAAAACTAAAACGGCACATCAAAGAAAAAAAAATCAAAAGGGCAAAATCGCTCTGTCAGGAGCGATTTTCTTCTGATAAAATTTGACGTCGTCTGTTAAAAAAAAATCGCTGCTTAAAAAATCTTTTCTTCTTCATAGCAGCGATTTTGGTTAACAATAGGCATGAATAGGCATTTTTATATTATTAATAATTAACAATAGGCAAGAATAGGCATTTTTATATTATTAATAATTAACAATAGGCAAGAATAGGCATTTTTATATTATTAATAATTAACAATAGGCAAGAATAGGCATTTTTATATTATTAATAATTAACAATAGGCATGAAAATAATAGCACTAGGCATGAAAAACGCTGCCCCTGCAGTGGTGTAAGGAAAAAAAATTGACTTAAAATCATTGCTGTGATTTTTAATTAAAAAAAAAGAAAAAAAGTTTTTGGACAAAATCGTTGTTAGAGGGAAATCGCTTCGTCAGGAGCGATTTTGCCCTTTTGATTTTAAAAAAATTTGATGTGTCCTTTTGGAATTTTTGATAATATTTTTTGCCCTTTTGGCTCCGAACTCCAATATATTGCCTCAAGTTTGGAAAACTAATGTTTCTTTCTTATGTTTTCCTTTACTTCCCTTTATCAATTTTTATAATATAATGTTCCCTTTTGACTCTCCTTGCATCAATCTTGGGAATTCAAAAGTATACTCAATTTTAATTTAACCTAAGTACGCTGACGAATCTTAGTAGCTAATTAGTTGATTACCTGAATTTTCACTTTATTGATAAGGGTTCAATTTTTCACATTATAATCTCCTTTCCATTTTCCTTTCCCCTGAAAAGACAAAAAACCTGCATACACTCTTGGTTTAATTTTGTAGCCATAATATTATATTTGTGTAGTTAAAAACCGACATATAATAAAAAGAATATAGGGTCACATGTATATATATATACACACCCTGATATTGTAAAATAAACTATAATATAATTTAATACGTTATAAGTAATAACTTGCTTATTTTTGAAGATTATATTATAAGTCTCACCTTCTAGGAATAATTATATTTTAGGTGTAAATTTTTAATTTATTTTTATTTCTATGGTGTGAATTCTTTTGTTCCATCTTTATAAAAAAAGAAGTTAAACTCAATTTACAAAATCTTTTTAATTTTAAAACTCCAGGTTAAAGATAAAGTTCCGCCACCCATTGACCAAAATGGCAAAATTATAGGCTATATAACATGGTCAATAGAGCAATAATTCAGGTAAAAAGGTGCTACTTAACTAATATCACAATGGTGGGGGATCTTATTTTAAATAAAAAAAATTATAATGTACGTACACCTCTTTATTAAAGTAGAACCATATCTTAATTACTTTTCGTTAGCATAATTAAGAAATGCTTATTCGGAATATTTACATTTCTCTTTTCTTTCAAATATATATGCCGTTCTCATTACTATTCCAAACAAAAGGGAGAGCTTTCACATTTTATATCATTGAAATTTAGACGCATATGACTAAAGTTCAATAATTTTTGTCTGAACTTTAAGCATATATGTGGTTGAAATTCAATCGCAACGTCTTACGTTAAGACAGTGAAGTTCAGACAAAATTGAAGTCCAACTATTTTTGTCTAAACTTAAAAAAAAAACTATAAAAACTTCACAATTTTAGACATCGTATATTCGAAGCGGATATATATTGTTTGAAAATAGATATTTGTTAAAAAGCGGCACATTTTAACCTGTTAACATTCGACGTTTTTCATAGTTAATTTTAAAACACAAAATGGGCAGCCATAATCACAAATAATTTTATCACTAATTGGTTTTGACTTATTCTATTAGAGATTAATATTTGATTTAAGTAATGTTCATGTTGTTAGTTATGACTAATATTCTAATGATAAACTTTATAACACAAGAACAAGCTATTAAGATTTACACGGTTCATAATTATGTTTTATATATGTTGAGAATATCAAATCATAATGCGTTTTTAAGTACAAATTAAATTAGTTATACGCCTATATATGTCGTAATTAACTCGAAATATAGCTCTGAAAAATGTTAGTACTAGTTTACATATATCATTTAATTATTGGAATGTTCAAAAGACTTGGTGATCCCTTTGGAGTAATTACTAATTAATTTATCTCTATTTGTTAGCATTTCTTTATCATGTTCAACTTTATATTTCTTTTTTTCATGTTAATGAAAAGGTACGTAGTGGCCTCTCTACTAATTGTTAATTATTATTTTTTTCATGTTACTGAAAAGAAAAAGGATCTCAAGTTACATCACTAAATGTTGTAAGAATTTTTAGACTATATATCGACCTAACTTTACTGGTTATGATAAGAGATAATCAGAGGCGAAAATTAAAATTTTAAATTCTTAAAAAAAAAATTATAGTATTTCTTTTATAAATTATTTATCATAGTAAGTAGATTTCCTAACACGAATATAAGATATGTCTTAGATTCACCCAAACCTCGTAAGCGAAATGTTGCACATGGTTATTCTAATTTTCAACTTAACATATCAATTTTGATACAAATATTAGTCTCTTTGTCTCAATTTATATGATTTATTTTCTTTTTTGGTATATGATTATAAAGTATTACGTATCAATTTAACTTACAATGTCCATTTTACCCTAAATAAAATAATTTTATAGCCACAGAAATATCTATCTTATTTCAGACCATAAGTTTCAAAAGTCTTTCTTTCTTTTTTAAACTTCGTGTCAAGACAAACTAACTGGTAGGATAAATTTGAGTTGACCTGAAGATTATATGGTAATGATGTATAAAACTAAAATTGTGGGTGTGAATTGTATAAAGATTAAAAAGGAGACAAAGAAAAGTATCGTATTCGATTGATCGCACACCACCACCGGCACCAAAAACGATTGAATATATAGGCTTTCGTCTTGTCTCCATAATGTTCCCATGCATGGCTGGGTCCCAACCCCCTCTATTTTTATTTTATTTATTCTGAAAAAAATTGCTTATTACTACTCCATTCGTTTCATTTTATGTGACATTTTTTGAATTTTGAGATTCAAACAATTTTATCTTTGAATGTAAGTCTTTCATAGATCTTTTAAACATCTTGGATTATCAATTATTGCGACTTATAGTACTTTTTACATAATTTACAAATATATAAATTTCATTGCAAAAAAATTGAAGATTCCATGTGCAAATTTCCTGTCAAACTTAAACAGTTTGACTCTCAAAAAATGAAAAGTGTCACATAAATTAAGACATAGGGAGTACTAAACTACAAGATCTTTAATTACTACTACGTTAAAGGATAGTTTTGTCATCAACATAATCATTTTCATTTTTTTCTCCCCAATAATTTGGTTCTACTTTTTTTCAAAAAAAAAAACCTCTCTATATTGCATCATTTAGATGCAATGTTAAATTCAGCTACTGATCATTAGCTCTTTATTCATCGGTACATTTAAATTCGGTATTTTTTTAATGCAAAAATAAATATATATGCTAAATCCTATTTAAAATTTGAATACATAATAGGTCTAATTCCATACTTCTAAAGTATTATGAAGGTCAAATCTAAGGGCGTAGCCACCTTTTGCTAAAAGTCGGGGTATAATAGTACTTTTTATTGAGAATTACATTGTTTAAGTAGAACAATATATAGTAATTGTTGATACTCCTTAATATAGGTTCAAATACTCTTGCTTTTTTTCAAATCTCTATTCAAATTTTTAACTTTGTTACTAGTCGAACTCATCAAAGTTTAAATTCTGAATTTATGATCGAACATACATTCTTAGATGCAATTTTACATTCTCTTCAAATAATAAATAGCTTAAAGAATTATATGATAGCATGTTTCGACTTATTCATTTTTCATGAACGGATCATAAAGAGTAATCCATTATTTTGGATGGAAAATGAATGTCGTAAGCATGACACACAAATAATCACAAACTTGAAGAAATAATATAATAAAGTGGATATGGTAAACAAAAGAAAGGAGAAGGAGCAAATTAAAGCTAATAAAGCCACAAACGAGGATTGTGGTGGTTTAGTAAGCACTCTTTTATCCTTAATCAGAGATTTCGAATTTGAGTCCATCTGAGTACAGAATCACCTTTGTTAGAGAGTGTTTTACTCCAATATGAAATTTTCTAACACAAATCCAAATTTAATCAAACTCTAACATGAATACAAAAACCAAATGAAAAACACATGAATAATTCAAAAATGATGAGTCCCAAAAATAGGGTACAATAGAGAAAGCCATCACATGTGACGGTTTGCCTAATTAGCATAGCAAAGTCAATAAGAATGAAGCATTGACAAGATTATTACTAGTATATGATTTGTAAATTAATTAGTACCAAAAAAGTCAGAAATCATTTCCAACTTTTTCCAAGAAAACACAACCGTATCTGTGCCCCTCTCAATTACTACTATTTGTGTCCTAAAATGTCAACAACCTTAGATAAGCAAGTGACACCATTCATATCTTACTGACATTAATTATTTGAATATCATGTTCTCCAACCCATACCCCCACCAATCTCTTTCATTTGATTACTTATATACTTCCTTCGTTCAACAATAGTTATCCACTTGTCCACTGTACTATTTTAGGATGTCCAACAATACTTATTCACTTTATAAAATTAATGGATAATTTTACACTTAGTTCTTAATTTACCCCTATAATTAATTACAATCATTTCTCTATTACATTTTTCAAGACATTGTACTTACTCCTTCCGTCCAACAATACTTGTCCACTATACTAAAAATAGATGTCCAACAATACTTGTTCACTTTATGAAATCCATGGATAATTTTACACTTAGTTCCTATTTTACCCTTATTATTAATTATAATCATTTCCCTATTACATTTTTCAAAACATTGTATTTGTTATATTCAAAGAATGATATAGTAAAATCACCCTTCTATTTATAATTTCTTAAGGGATGTGCTAAGTCAATTGTGGACAACTATTGTTGAACAGAGGGAGTATTATATTCAAAGGATGATATAATAAAATTACCCTTCTATTTATAGTTTCTTAAGAAGTGTGCAAAATCAATAGTGAACAAGTATTGCTGGACAAAGGGAGTACTACCTAGATACTGTTAAAGAATGACAAAAGTCCCATATCGGTGGTTAATGAGATGGGTGGACTCCTTATAAGGCTTGGACAATCCTCCTCCCTTAGAGCTAGCTTTTGGGGTGTGAGTTAGGCCCAAGACCTAATTTAACATGGTATCAGAGCAGGGCCCGTCTCACCCGATGTTGGGACCCCCAAAATCAAAATTGCCCACGCACCAGATGCTAAGCACTGGGCGTGAGGTGGGGTGTTAAAGAATGACAAAAGTCCCATATCGGTGGTTAATGAGATGGGTGGACTCCTTATAAGGCTTGGACAATCCTCCTCCCTTAGAGCTAGCTTTTGGGGTGTGAGTTAGGCCCAAGACCTAATTTAACAGATACCTCATAGCCAAGGCCAAGAGTTTCTTTTTAACCATATGTTATACGCCCAATTGACACGCATAACACATTAATCTCAATTAATTAGATAACCCATTATCGTAAAACAAAAACTTGTGTGTTTTTCGTGTATGGAAAATTGGAGGAATTGTGATTTATAGTACTGATCGATGATAATTGTTATGATATATAGGAGCAACCTCCTTTATCACAATCTAAACTCATAATATTTGATTTGTGAGAAGAGAGGGTATAGTATTCTAAGAGTCGTGTCTCTCGTATACTCAAGGTTGAAATCTTAAACTTTTAATTAAAGATGACGAAATCTCAACCATTTTGTCTTACTCTTAAGTGCGCATGCAAGATGGGCTAGCTAGATATGTTTGGTTTTAATAGTGATGGTTCGTGATCGTGGAGTTGTGTTACATGATTTTCCAAAGTCAATTTAATCAAGCTGGAATTTTATCCCCTTACTTTTTATTTAGTTTATTGTGAAATTCATATACTATATGAATAGTTGGTTTAATTTGTTTTTGACTTCAATAAGAATTTTAATGGCAGTGTCTAAGCTACTTGACAAAAAATAATTTTATTTTGTATTTTGTATACCTCGACATTCTTTTTTTAATTTCTTCCCTCTTTTTTTGTTTTTTGGAGGGGAGGGGTGATCATGGAGACAAAAAATAATGGGATGGGAAGCTCACAGGTCATGGTGAATGGAGATATTTTTGACGTGTGATGTCAAACCACGAATAGAAATATTAAAAATATCGAACGAGTAAAGTAGAAATAGCTAGAATTGAATGTGAAAAGTATGAAAAAAAGGTGCTTTATAAGTATTTAATCTAAAAATGAATTATGTTTTGCGGATGATTTAGGCTCCTTCCTTTTTCTTGTGTAGTCACGCTAACAGGTACTGTTAACTAGTATTTGTCTACAGTATCTAACTAGCTCGTGTGGTTCACGAGTTTTACTGAAAACTCTCATTTATTGAAATAGAGTATAGTGTGATTTATATGTTGAGCGAAAAAAATATCTTCCTTTCTTTGGGTCTATTTATTAATTTAAAACATAACACTTGAAAAAAGAGAAAATAAGTGGTCAAGATGGATTTTCGAAGATAATTTAGATACGACAGACAATTTAGGAGGAGGTAGAAAGTTGTCAACGTTTTTTATTCGAAGACTACTATAAGTACATCATCGTCAAGGCGACCCGATCTAACAATCTCTTGCTATACAAATGGCAAAGAAGAGTGGTGTAAAACCAAGTCGTATTGAGGTGTTTTTCAAATCACAATGCTTACTAATTACTTTGACGGGTCTTTGCTTCTTTTTCTTTTTTTTTCAATTAATGAAACATACCGATTATTGTTATTGTTATTACAAACTTAAATAAAAGGATAAATATTTGAAATATAATTAGCTCTCATATTTTATAAAAAAAAAACTAAAAGATTAAAGGCTTAGGACCCGTTTGGCCCAAAAAAAAATTGGGAAAATTTGGAAAAAACATTAGGAAGTGGTGTTTGGCCATATAACTTGTGTTTTTAATGGGTTATAATCATAGCTGAATAATGACGAGTTTGAATATGCGATTAATGTATTGCTCTTGCCTATATTGTTATTTGTTGTTGTTAATTGTTATCAATTATGTTATAAGGTTATTTTTTAACGGAACATATTCATTATAAATTATGATAATACAAACTTATGGATATTTTTAATAGATTTTAGAACTTGTGGGTATAAATCATATTTTTTAAAATAGTCAAATATTTTTGGGAAAATTTGGGACCAAACACATGGTGATACTTCACGTAAAATATTATTTGTCAAGAATATTTGGAAACTTAAGGCCAAACGTTAGCTTAATTGGGCGGTAACCAGGATCATATGACAAATAATTAGACAATCGTGATTTTCTAACATCCACACATATAAACATGGTCAAACAATTCTTTCCTTAATGCATGATACCACTTTTATCTTCCCAACTTTCATTCCAATTAGAAATTTAGTTATCTTTCCTAAAGACTGGAAAAAGCTTAACATATTTATATTTAGGTTGCTACCTTGGGCCATCCTTTTCAAAAAATTAATATTTATATCTATGGTTACACACTTGATTTTCGTTATGCTGATACAACTATCTTGGAGAGTGAATATTTATAAACATGGTACATGTATAAATATTGGTTTTCCACGCGGTGTTTGATGCCCGCATTATATTGGAGCTTCAACTAAATTTAGATCGCGCACTGGAGGACTTATTTGGAAGTGGCGTTCCCAACAAGATTTTCTTCATATCTCTTCTTCAACATTTTTTACGTGTCTACCTGAAAAATCTAAATGAATAATCCGCTTATTAAGTTTTATCTTTTTTCTTACCTTCGAAAGAATAAAGCATAAGAATATTTTCAAGTGTTAGATTTCTATAGTATTGATAAGAAAAATATCATTCACACCTAATGAATTGCACTGTTTACCGAAAAGATTGATACAATGCAACAACAATTAAATTTATAAAAATGGGGTTAAAGACAATTGTATTATGATTAGTCAAACCTGAGTTTTTTTTTTATTCTCATAGTGTTTCAATGGTGTTAGATTAGATGACTTTAGCTACGAGCGAAACATCAACAAACAAGCGATAAAGTTTATAGCTAATTTTAATTTTTTTGTTAGTATTGATATTTTAAGTAACATCTCTCACTTGACTTCCTTATAAGTAAGATAATATGCAATAGTCCATTATTTTTTACTAAGAATTTCAGTTCTACAAATATATTTTAAGAAAAATACACTCATATCATTTGAAGAATATCAACAACAACAAAAAAATAATGTGGAATTTGTAATTTTAAATTAAGACAAGTTACCTAATTACAACATATAAAAATGACTTGATGGTACTAAAATATTTACACTACGTAAAGGTATAAGTCCTAAGAATTCAGGGGCGAATTTATAGGCTAAAATATAAAGACGTGAATCCGCTATGTAAAACTAGATATTTTATGAATATATATTTTAAAAGTTGACATAATATTATTTGTTGACACTCATGCTACAAGTAAGTTAAATGATATACTTGATTGAATGTTTGAATTATTTACCTAATATATTAGAGTTCAGTATTCTAGAAATCCTAGATTCGTGTCGACTCAAAACTGGGGGAGTTCGTGGGGGTGTAGAGGGGAACCATTTTGTCTGTCCCCATAAAGTTGATAATGGCACTTCATGATCTAAAGCTTCATCACTTATCTTTTTCTTTTCCTTTTTCTTTTTCTCTTTTGTTTGTTGTTTTAGTGCATGTGTGTGTTGTTGGGGGGATACATATCCATATCAATAGGCCACACATATGCAATATTAGTCACATTTAAAGGAGCTCATCTTGAGTTTCTTTCTTCTTTAGTTGGACCAAGGGTTGATCAATCATATATATAAAAGTTATGCATGTATAGTTGAATCCTATTAATTAGTCTACTAATTGATTAACACAAGGAAAGCTTCCAACATGTTGCCAAAGGAGGTTCGTAAAATGTTTTATTAGGTCATTCGCTTGGAAAAGTTTGGGATTTTTTCCCTTTTTATTTTAAGTATAACATAAGTCATAAACATATCTCACGAATAAATATTGGAGATATAAATAATCAAATAAAAGTGAACTATCTCTTATAGCTTAAGCTTTTAAATAAGTGATCTCAAAATTCCACATGGTATTATAGCAACTAGCTAGAAGTTCTGATTTCAAGGCTTTCCACCATCCATTGCATCAAAAATATTCTTCACGTGATTAGCTCTTAAAAAAGGAATCAAAAGATTGAGTAATAAAGTGATTGGAAACGTATTTTCTCTAATATCTTAAACTTCAGTTATGTCGATGGATCGTACACTTAAAATATTAAGAATCCATAAAAAGAAGATCTCCCTGCCTATTCTTTCAAATCTTGCATGCATGCTTATGAGGTTGATGATCATAGATAGAGGCCT
Organism: Solanum tuberosum; assembly: GCF_000226075.1. Classification (NCBI taxonomy): domain Eukaryota; kingdom Viridiplantae; phylum Streptophyta; class Magnoliopsida; order Solanales; family Solanaceae; genus Solanum; species Solanum tuberosum. Next base: position 350,506 of record NW_006239407.1, on the reverse strand, counting down.
TTATGTGTAGGGATATGAGGCTAAGCAATCCAGCACGCGGCCTCAAATCTATCCTTGTCAAAGCTGCATGCACCACAACACTAATTATTACTCATATCGTGGTCCATACTTCACCAACATATAATTGAATTCTTATATCATCACATCCTAATTGCTTAATAATTAGTCCTTCATAAATATCCCAATTTAGAAAGAAAAAAGAGTACAGTATTGAAAACACCTCTGAACTTGGCGTGAATTATTAGTTTTGTCCTTAAACTATTGACAATCTTAAAAATGCCATTTTACTTGACCAATTAAACTTAGATAACATAGCAGGTAATCTCAAATTCGTGTAGTAGCAGCATATTGGAGTCCGGAGTCAAAAGGGCAAAAAAAATTGTCAAAAATTTCAAAAGGGCACATCATATTTTTTTAAAACCAAAACGGCAAAATCGCTCCTACCGGAGCGATTTGCCTCTGACACATATTAACGCCGTGTACTCCGTTAAAATAAAATCGCTGCCAGGGCAGCGATTTTTGTCCAATTCTTTTTTTTTTTTTTCACTAAAATCGCTGGCACAGCAGCGATTTTTTAACTCTAATTTTTTTTTCCTCCAACTAATATCGCTGCTATGGCAGCGTTTTCATAGAAAAAAATAATTTGGCAGCTTTTTTGTAAAAACTTTTTTTTGAAAATCGCTGCCTTGGCAGCGTTTTCCTTAATTATTTTTTTTTGAAAATCTTTTCTTAATTTTTCTTTTTAAGTTTTATGAAAAAACAATTATTTTTAAAAAAAATTGCTGACAGGGAGCCTGATTCCACCCAAAAATTTGGACTCGACGTAGAAATCATCAAAATGAAGCACGAACTTTAATCGGTGTCGAATTAGGCTGCCTTTTCAGCGATTTTTGTTAAAAAAATTATTTTTTAATAAAAACGCTGCCTTGTTTTCAAAACGAACTTTTTTTTTAAGAAAAAAGATTTTTAAAAAAATAAAAATTGAAGAGAAACGAATTTTAAAAAAAGAAAAAAATTTAACTAAAAAGCTGCCAAGGCAGCCATTTGGCAGCTTCTGTATAAAAAATATATATATATCTAGAAATCGCTACCTTGGCAGCGATTTTGGTGGAACTAGTTTTTTATTTTAAAAAAAATCGCTGCCTTGGCAGCGATTTTTGTAGTAATATTCTTTTTTTTTTTTTTTTTTTTGAAATTTCTGTCAACTAGTCAACATCTGATGGTAAAATTTTATTTTATTTTAAAAATCGCTGCCCGTGCAGCGTTTTTGCGATTTTCTTTTAAAAAAATGAAAATTGCTGCTATGGCAGCGTTTTTATAAAAATAAACTTTTTTTTTTTTTAAAGAAAATAACAAAAACGCTGCACGGGCAGCGATTTAAAAATAAAATAAAATTTTTACCATCAGATATGTTGACTAGTTGATAGAAATTTCAAAAAATAAAATAAAATAAAAGAATATTTCTACAAAAATCGTTGCCAAGGCAGCGATTTTTTTTTTAAAAAAAACTAGTTCCACCAGCAGCGATTTCAAGATATATATATATATATTTTATAAAAAAGCTACCAATGGCTGAAAATTGCTGCGTTGGCAGCTTTTTAGTTAAAAAAAAAAAATTTCTTAAAATTCGTTTCTCTTCAATTTTTATTTTTTTAAAATCGTTTTTCTTAAAAAAAAATTTCGTTTTGAAAACAAGGCAGCGTTTTTATTAAAAAATAATTTTTTAACAAAAATCGCTGAAAAGGCAGTCTAATTCGACACCGATTAAAGTTCGTGCCTCATTTTGATGATTTCTACATCGAGTCCAAAATTTTGGGTGGAATCAGGCTCCCTGTCAGCAATTTTTTTTAAAATAATTGTTCTTTCATAAAACTTAAAAAGAAAAATTAAGAAAAGATTTTCAAAAAAATTAAGGAAAATGCTGCCAAGGCAGCGATTTTCCAAAAAAAAGTTTTTAAAAAAAGCTGCCAAATTTTATTTTTATGAAAACGCTGCCATAGCAGCGATATTAGTTGGAGGAAAAAAAATTAGAGTTAAAAAATTGTTGTTGTGCCAGCGATTTTAGTGAAAAAAAAATTGGACAAAAATCGCTGCCCTGGCAGCGATTTTATTTTAACGGAGTACACGGCGTTAATATGTGTTAGAGGAAAATCGCTCCGGCAGGAGCGATTTTGCCGTTTTGGTTTTAAAAAATATGATGTGCCCTTTTGGAATTTTTGACAATTTTTTTTGCCCTTTTGGCTCCGGACTCCAGCATATTGACTCTTAATAAAAAGCTAAGTGAAGTGTTGAAAACACCACTAAACTTGACAAGAATTTAGGGGTGTATTTCACTCATGTTGCAAGATCGGGGTATATTTAAGTTTAGTTAGTCAAGTATGTCAATAACTCGGAGATAAAACTAATAATTCACGTCAAGTTTAGGAGTGTTTTCAAACATATTGCATATCTATTTCTTGGATAATGATGCCTCATCAACTTCCCCAAAACATGCCTAATTTTCTGTTTTTGTATCTCAAATTAGGATCCTACTTTTAATTTTGTCGACTTCTCCCTCCCTAATGTGATACTGACACATATTAAGCAAATTCAGAGGAGTAGGAAAATGCGTTTTCTTGTAAGTATTCTCATATTATTCACAAATCTTATGTCACAACACATAGTGCGATCAGAAGGATTTGTAAAAGTAATAACAATCAATTGAAGTTGATTGATAGCCACAACTTAACCACCACACATTTTTTATTTGTATAAAAAGGTGAAATAACATATAAAAGTCTTTCAATCATTTCACATGCTCTGAGAAAGAAGGGTAAAATATATCCTAGTTTAAGTTTTTTAACCATTTTAAATGTGTTTGACCACCATGAATCAAGAAAATCACATTAACTTATCCACACCAAAAGATACCGCGATAGATTATAAACTCATAGTAACGGGTAAAAATATAGACTCTGTGATTTTAAGTGCATGAATCTTGGAAAATAATTTCCTAGAAAATATTATCTTGAAAAATAAGTGGATTCTTACTTATTTTCTAGTGTTTGATAAGTAAGCAGTAAATATTATTCGAAGAACATTTTTATGTTATCTAGTAAAACACTATGAAGGCGCAATGGGATGGAAAATGGGGATTCTTGGGTGGCAAGGGGTGGGATGGTCAAGGGGTTAGCCGGTTAGGGTCAGGGATGGAGAGATTGGATGGAGACAATAAATTTCGAATGTCACTTATGCAACTTATTTTTCATACTTCCATTAGAGAAATCATTTTCCTCATTTTTAAAGAACTTTTTTCCCTAACCAAACATAGAAAAGTAAAAAAATCCCTACCAAACACTTAATTAAAACATTTGTGGAGTTCCTCTCCCTCTAAATAAGAATGTTTAAAAGTAATTATTTGACCACCCAACTTCCCCATCCAGTATTTGCACTTTCCTCTTACAACTAACCCCCTCACCCCCACCCCCACCCTCACCCGGGAAGGGAAAGTGGGAAAGGTTACTTTATGCAAAGTAAAAACACTATGAACTATTGTGTGAATTAATTAAGGTATAAGAAGATTCTTAGGAAAAGAAATTGCAAGAGTAAAACATGGTAGGGACACAGCACAAAGACTATCTTTCACAACTTTTGCTTTTACATCTTTTGGATTTTTTTCTTTTCATCTAGGAGTGGCTTAATTTGACTCAACACGGTCACGGATAAACTTATCAGATCCAAACATAGTAAGAATTGACAGATTGAGAGCTATTTCTTGATTCTATGATGGTGGTGCATGGCCATTCTTAATACTATATATATATACTAGATATGAAAAGGCCCGTTAACGGGCCCAACATTACGGCCTTAAATTGTATTTATACGTAATCAATCATATGTTTAAACAATAAATTATTTTTTGATATTTTCATATAAATAAATTAAAGAGTAATAATGGGCATTACACTTTGAAAGTATTTTTTTTTATAAAATTAAAAAATAACTTATATAAGTTATCACGACTAATATTAAAAGAATACGTAATCTAATATTCATTTCAACATTATATTAGAAATATACATTAAATTAAATAACAAACATATGTTGGATATAAAATATGTCATCTCGTTTAATTTTATGTATTCGACTCATATCAAAAAGGGTAAATCTCAAGCATGTTCTTATTAGATGGATGTAGATAATTAAATGAGATGACATGTTTAATGTGGTTAACATAACTATCTAATAAGCGTTTGTAACCGCACACACAGTTTGTTTTTTTTCAAAATTTGAACAAAAAATGTGTGAAATGAATACCATGTGTTTAGATGCTCCATCGGAACAAGCCATAGTTTGATAGTGACAAGTTTAATGGGCTATTAATATATAAAGTCAAGTCATAAATTTGTTTTATTAAATAATATTAAAATATTATATCTAACTCGCACAACCACAGTTCCATTCAGTTTTTTTTGTATATAACAAAATAACAAAAATTCGGATAAAATTACATTTATTTTGTCCATCTTAAAGAAGAAAATAATATTTTTTTTAACAATATTTTTACTTTTTTAGTATGATAAAAATTTGAGTATTTGTGTCATTTATGTCTTTAGTGAAAGATATTACGTATAGTTTTAAAGCATAAGTTATGTTTGTAAGTTTTCTATCTTGATTCAATTGATAAGTATTTTAATAATCTTTTTCTTTTTATGAATTACAGCTACATATAAAATAATTTTGAAATTTAAATTTTTCAATATAATTTGTTTGTGAAATTTATTAATATTTTTTAAAAAAAAAGATAATTTGCTTAAAAAGAAGTTAATTTCCCTTCTTAATTGAGACAAGAGGATAGTAGTATTGAGAATTAATTGGTAAATTTATCAAAATTTGCATACTTTGGCTTTCAAAAAGAAAATTATGACAAGTATTTAAGAATGATGAGAGTAATAAAAATCGCATTTTACTGTTTTAAAAAAAATGAAAATTTGAGTTCTAAAATTACTAAAAAAATATTTCTATAGTTAAAAACATTTTTAAAATTGTACTATTGAAAAAGCTAACTTGATTTTAAATTGTGAGGATTGAATATAGGGCATGTAAAAAATATAGTGAAGATTGAATAATAAATGGGGTGCACAAAATATGAATGAAGTTGATAATGTTTAAGCATTTAAAATTTATAATAGATAGTAAAATTGTAATGATATACAGAGAATGAGTCCACATTGTTACACATGTTTAGAGGCTATTGGTGAGGGAATAAGATAAGGCTAAGTACATAGTACAATACTATAATTTAAATTGCATATTGTACAACTCTTCATAGCCATGATCGTCCTTCCATGGCTCTTCTATATAATAGAAAAAATATGGGCGTCTGGTCTATCACTTGACTCAACTTTCCGTAATTATTACTAATAGTAGTTTTACAGGAATTCGCTTTGAATACTTTGGGTTCATACAATAATATACTACAAGATAACAGTCACAAAATAAACTTCAAAAAGAAGAGTAACTTTTAGGACGTTACTTCAACAGTAACCAGTACTGGGAAACAAAAAGTAAGAAATTAAAAAGGGAATGTTTAAATGGGCACCTAAAAAGAATTGAAGCATTCTCTCATGCATCTATAAACAATGAAGAAAATTTTGTAGTGAATGGAAAAAGGAACTGACTACTACTAGTTCTTACTTCCATCGCAGGGATTGCCTTATCCCAGTATAGATAAGTCCCAAAGACCGCCCTATCAAGCTAACCAGAAAAAATGAGATAGCATCGCTCAGCCTAGAAATGACAGTTCTTACCAACGGCATTGCAATATCAGCCAATTCAAGGAGAAGACTGTAGTAATATCTCCTGAAAGGGTAAAGCAAGACAACGACAGTAAGTAAATTATATTCTGGGCTTGCGAATGCCAACACATACAAAGACAGTGCACTGACAAGATCATTCAAACATGTTTTGGTGTATGAATGTATGATGTGGTCATCAGTAACAAGAGAATCTAATGATAATGGTTATACGGCGTATTTTTGTACAAGTTATAAGACTTAAAAGTCCGTTAACTGTTAAGGCTTCAGAGGCTTGAGGTGCCAATATAATCAGTCGTGTAATAAAACCAACTAACTATACCCATCCAAAAACCAGAATATGTGAGACAACTTCTCGCAATACAAGACCAAATCTCAATAAACAGCATTAGAACTTCCAATCTTTCAGGCAATTCGAACTGCATATGATATTTAAAACATAAAAGCATCAACAAACATATATTTGTCTAATAACAAAGATTCTCATTATTTCATGGGGCTCAACAATATAAATCTTGACACCACATCTGATAGCTCCACGGAAAAGGGTGAAGCTATAGAAGCCCTAAGAAGACCGGCATCAAGGTCTCAAGCTAATAAAATGCAAGACAAGGTTGATGGCCTTCAATGATTTAAGATACTTATCGTGGAAGAAGAGCCCAAGAATTATGGCGAAGAGTGGGCCAAGTGTTTTACATATTTTATGATCCAAGCCTCTAAGTGCTTTACATATTTTATGATCCAAGCCTAAGTCCAAGAGGAGGAAGATTGGGGCCCACATGGAGCTCCAAAAGAGCTGAAAATTCTTCCGAAAAATGGGCTGAGAATCACGCCCAAAAGGGGCTGCTTAGGAGTGTGGTTTTTGTTTCTAAAATTGACACTTCCCTTATTTTGTTAGGTAGTTTTGGGAAGAAGTGTGACATTAGTTTCTACTTGTTTTCCTAGTTTTATGTTTCTTAGTTTAAAGTTTCCTAGTTAGATTTTACTACTTATTTCCGTAAAAGTAGAATTTGAATTTCATGGTGTCTGGGAGAGAGGTACACATTGGGCCCTATATATAGGGGCATTACCTTTGCTTTTTAAGCACAGCATTATTATTAATAGGGAAAAAGGACAAATATACCCCCAAACTATCGTAAATGATATTCAAATACCCTCCGTCATACTTTTGGGACATTGGTGCCCCTGCCGTCCAAAAACTAGAGTATATATACCCTTTATACTAACGGAGTGTTAAAATCTTATCCACTGATCTGACATTTATTGACGAATAAGATTGCGCCACGTGTCCCTATTTAGTCTTCCGTTAGAGTGAAGGGCATGATACCCTTCGTCATACTTTTGGGACATTGGTGCCCCTGCCGTCCAAAAACTAGAGTATATATACCCTTTATACTAACGGAGTGTTAAAATCTTATCCACTGATCTGACATTTATTGACGAATAAGATTGCGCCACGTGTCCCTATTTAGTCTTCCGTTAGAGTGAAGGGCATATATGCTCTAGTTTTTGGATGGCAGGGCACCAATGTCTCAAAAATATGACGGAGGGTATCTGCATACCATTTACAATAGTTCAGGGGTATATTTGTCCTTTTTCCCTTATTAATATTATTGAGAGTTATTTTCTTTACATGTTTGTATATTGGCTACTTGGAGTTTATCATCCAACCTTATAAGAACTACTCCCTCCGTCCACTTGTTAATTTGACTAATTTTCAAAGTTAAATTAGATTACATTAATTTGATATTTTAAACAAAAAAATTAGATATTCAAAAACTATACGAAAAGTACTATAAATTGCAATTTTTTGCATATCAATATGATGAAAAAATACATCATAAAATATTAGTCAAAGTTCTTATTGTTTGACTTTAAAAAAGAAAACCATGACAATTAAAAGTGCGCGGAGGGAGTATTTATTTTGAGAGGTAAGATTAATTTGTGCATGATATCTATGGTTCTTACGCAATTAATTGAAGAAAGTAATTGTCCTATACTAATTATTGTCTCAATTAAGATCACTTTCATCTAAGTTCTTGAATTGAAGCTGCTAGTAAACATGATTGGCCCTGATCCACTAATTAGGTCTACCACAAACAATAGGGTTCTTAGTAATTACTTTCGAGATGTGGGAATTTATTTCTCGATTTTTGCTCATCTTTGATCTTCATATTTTTGTTTTCGCATTATTTCCTTCTTTTTTAAAGTAAGTTGATTCTTATCAACATCTCTTAAGAAAATAAAAACAAACAACAGCCATTATTTTTACCAACAATTCCCTAACTGGTCAGCAGTAGAGCAAGTGTCCTGAACCTTACTATCATGTCATGTCCTTAGATTATCATTGCAATTCTGTCCACTTAGTGTCCCCAATTATCAATGTAACTCTCTAGGTACACAATCATGCATTTCCCCTATATACTGTCACTACATTATCTTATAGATTTGTATTTATTAAAGACATCTCAGTTCCATCATCCATCATCCATGAAGGGGTAAGGTCAGCGTACACTCTATCCTCCCCAGACCCCACAAGGGTATGTTGTTGTTGTATAGCAGTTCCAACATTGGGAATTAAGTTAATATTCTACTTAATCAAAAACTTTAAAGGTTAGTTGTAGAATTACAGTTCTAACATCGTGACTCAAGTATCACAATTAATGGACTAAAGTCCAAAAATTACCTAAATCACCCACAACTACGAACCTTGACAATCACCCAAGAAGATCCCAAGTCCCAGGGCATCACAAGAAGAAAACCAAAATTGAAATACATAATTAAAAAAAAAGAATGAGAATGAAGGCTTCTACTTACCATCCAGTCAAGGCCCTAAGTTCCTTGGTGCGTTTAACAGGTATGGAGATTTGGTTGATCAAAATAGTACTTAATTGAGATAAAACAGGCTGAGTACTCATCACTCTAAGCTTCTTCCACCAATTATCATTTTGAACTTTGCTCTTGCTAGATTCCTCGATAAGCTGGTGTTGAAATGTGTACAAGTCAAACCGATCTTCATACATGGAGACAACTGCTTCCATGTTCTGATGCAACCATTGGTTCATAGCAGCCTGTTAAAACATTTCAAAATGCAATTATTCATCACTAGATCAATATGTTATCAATTGCAAAATGCATGTCCTCTGATACAGCCGCTGGCTTATAGCTTTAGACTTCAAAACATTTGTGATTTTACAAGAGTATCATTTGATATAGAAAATAAAATCAAAACATCACACAAACCCAAATAACAAAACATGTAAGCTAAATGGAGGGAGTAATATTTTGCTTGTCTGACGACAGGGGCGCTGGAAGTGTTGCATTCCGGAAAAAAGTTATGCACTTCTGATGGCTACACCGTAAAAAAGAATCAATTTTGGAATTTTATTTTACCTTTTTCAACGGCTTTAACTGGAAAATCCAGAAATTGCATTGTAGTACACTATTATTTTGAAGGCTACCATACAACCTGTAAATTTCAACAAACAAGCATGACATAAAACACACCCAAAGCACATCTAACATTGTTCAATTAACTTTGAGATAGCCTGTCAATCGAAAAGGTAGAACAATATTACTTCCTCAGGTTCAATTTGTTTTACTTTTCTTTTTAGTCCGTTTCAAAAAGAATGTCTTTTTCCTTTTTTGCTACTCTTTAATTTCAACTTTCCACATGACATGTTTACGACCACGAGATTAAAGGAAACTTTGCTACATTCTATATATCTTTAGTTTAAGACCACAAGATTCAAAAGCCTACTTTATTTTAACTCAATGTCAAGTCAAAACCAAACAAACAAATTGAAACAAAGGAAGTATTATTTTTTGTTTTTTTGGACCACTTGCTATCGAATGGAAAATAATATTTTAATAGACTGATGAGCAGGGCATCAAAATTCGTCGGGAATATTTACCGATGGAAGGCCTTAGGGAAGTACCGACGGCATCTTATTTCCACTGAAAATTCATTCAAGCGAGTTGATTTCCAACCTTTCCAAAGCTGTCAAAAAAATCTTATTTCCGAAGGCTTTTCTACCACTTCCTCCGTCGAAAATCCCAGAAATTCAAGCAGTGAAAGTAACTGGAGTTGATATGTTTTTTTTTTAAGAAGAAGAAGAAGAAGAATTGGAGGTGACATGTGAAACTTTAATTAATCCTTATTTTCATCCACCGAACTCCTGCTACCTCCCACCAACATAGGTACCACGTAATTCTACCTACCAAGGCTTAGGCAAATAGGAGAAATCATCTAGTTTTTTGTATCTGCTGGAATTTAAGCCCTGATAACATAGATTTACAACTCACTTCCTTGACCACTAGGCACACCCTTTAGGTGCAGATGGAGAAGAATATATAAGAAAGAGAAAATACAATTCCAAGTGAAGATAAATTGTGTATATATACAAAGAGGGTCAATGATTAACAAATAAAAGAATGTGTTTGTAGCCAGGGAGAAGTTTAATACCTCATTGCGTAATTTCTGAAGTGCTCGGGTTGACAATGTACATAAACTCAACCCAAGGTTGTTCATTTCATTTGACATACTACTATCAACAGATATAAGCTCCAAATACATACTTGCAATCCCATCTGCCAACATTATAACCAAATCCTCCAGTACAGAAACTCCGTGCTCCATAAACAAGCTATCATTATAAAAGCCAGGTTTCCTGCCATGATAGACAATAGAGAACATTAAGACATTTTTGGGATAAATTTTTTTTTGGTTGGGAATCCAAACTCCACAGGGACATCAAACAATACCAACTGCAAGGAGAACATACGAAGCAGTAATAGGCCACAACTTTGGTTCTGTTTCAGTTTTAGCTACACTTTACTGCTGCTAAGGTGACAAGTTGGAAGGACTAATAAAGTCTGCACATACTTCAATTATGATCATGAATATTCAAATCTGTTAAGTGTCTCATCAGTCAATAAAGACAACATATTTTTAGTCAACCACTTGGCAACTGGAATGCAATTCTGCATAGATCCTACTGTCTTGCTTGAAATCCACTGCAATAATTCTGCCAAAGTAAAAGTTATTCATTCTACTATACTTTTTTTCTTCTTGACAAGTTATTCACACTATTTTAGAGACCACACCCGATGAACTTTTGAGTGTACCTCCCCGTCTACGTAAAGATAAGTCAATTATGTCTGGGAGCTAATTGGTTTGGCGAGCATTGGGTTCTGAAGGAGTGAGAATGGTACAAGTATGTCGTCGACAAACGGGGAAACTTCTCGTTCACCTACTTCAGTGAGCGAGTTGCCACAGAACCAATCTAACCTTCTTGTTTGTCCTTCTCATAGTATGGATTCTTGTGTAGGTACAAGACCCTCGGATGGAGGAATGCAAGCATTAATCAAGGAGCCTACTCTTAATAATGAGAAGATTATGATAGTCTCATTGAGCAGCCAGCTTGAAGTATTTTCCAACATATTGAGGGGAATTTCACCCCAAGGTAAAGAAAATGCTTCTTCTGAAACTTCAAGGTACAATAGTTTAACTTAACACTTACACATATTGAATGAACAAAGTGCGAGCGGTAAGGGTGGCAACGGAACCGGTAACGGAACTACCGGACCGGGACGTTCCGGAACCGGAACGGAACCGGGCACCACGGGCCGGAACCGAACCGGAACCGGGACGGACCGGAACCGGTAATTCCGGAAAAAAATCCGTGTACCCGTCCCGGACCGGTAACGGACCGGTAACGGACCGGACCGGACCGGACCGGAAACCGGGTCCAACCGTTAAAATTATAATTTTTTTATTAAAATTAAAAAATTAGGAACATTACACTTAAAAATTTATACTTTTAAAGTTTTAAATACAAACTTTCAAACTTTTAAAAGTATAAAAGTTTAAATTTCACAATTTAAAAGTTTGAAAATTTAAAATCAAACTTTAAAACTATAAAAGTTTAAATTTCACCCTTTAAAAGTTTGAAAATTTAAATTTAAATTATAAACTTTAAAACTATAAAACTATAAAAATTTAAATTTCACACTTAAAAGTTTGAAAATTTAAATTTAAATTATAAACTTTAAAACTATAAAACTATAAAAATTTAAATTTCACACTTAAAAGTTTGAAAATTTAAATTTAAATTATAAACTTTAAAACTATAAAACTATAAAAATTTAAATTTCACACTTAAAAGTTTGAAAATTTAAATTTAAATTATAAACTTTAAAACTATAAAACTATAAAAATTTAAATTTCACACTTAAAAGTTTGAAAATTTAAATTTAAATTATAAACTTTAAAACTATAAAACTATAAAAATTTAAATTTCACACTTAAAAGTTTGAAAATTTAAATTTAAATTATAAACTTTAAAACTATAAAACTATAAAAATTTAAATTTCACACTTCAAATTTTAAAAGTTTGAAAATTTAAATTCAAACTTTAAAACTATAAAAGTTTAAATTTCACCCTTTAAAAGTTTGAAAATTTAAATTTAAATTATAAACTTTAAAACTATAAAACTATAAAAATTTAAATTTCACACTTTAAAAGTTTGAAAATTTAAATTTAAATTATAAACTTTAAAACTATAAAACTATAAAAATTTAAATTTCACACTTTAAAAGTTTGAAAATTTAAATTTAAATTATAAACTTTAAAACTATAAAACTATAAAAATTTAAATTTCACACTTTAAAAGTTTGAAAATTTAAATTTAAATTATAAACTTTAAAACTATAAAACTATAAAAATTTAAATTTCACACTTTAAATTTTAAAAGTTTGAAAATTTAAATTCAAACTTTAAAACTATAAAAATTTAAATTTCACACTTTAAAAGTTTGAAAATTTAAATTCAAACTTTAAAACTATAAAAATTTAAATTTCACACTTTAAAAGTTTGAAAATTTAAATTCAAACTTTAAAACTATAAAAATTTAAATTTCACACTTTAAAAGTTTGAAAATTTAAATTCAAACTTTAAAACTATAAAAATTTAAATTTCACACTTTAAAAGTTTGAAAATTTAAATTCAAACTTTAAAACTATAAAAATTTAAATTTCACACTTTAAAAGTTTGAAAATTTAAATTCAAACTTTAAAACTATAAAAATTTAAATTTCACACTTTAAAAGTTTGAAAATTTAAATTCAAACTTTAAAACTATAAAAATTTAAATTTCACACTTTAAATTTTAAAAGTTTGAAAATTTAAATTCAAACTTTAAAACTATAAAAATTTAAATTTCACACTTTAAAAGTTTGAAAATTTAAATTCAAACTTTAAAACTATAAAAATTTAAATTTCACACTTTAAAAGTTTGAAAATTTAAATTCAAACTTTAAAACTATAAAAATTTAAATTTCACACTTTAAAAGTTTGAAAATTTAAATTCAAACTTTAAAACTATAAAAATTTAAATTTCACACTTTAAAAGTTTGAAAATTTAAATTCAAACTTTAAAACTATAAAAATTTAAATTTCACACTTTAAAAGTTTGAAAATTTAAATTCAAACTTTAAAACTATAAAAATTTAAATTTCACACTTTAAAAGTTTGAAAATTTAAATTCAAACTTTAAAACTATAAAAATTTAAATTTCACACTTTAAATTTTAAAAGTTTGAAAATTTAAATTCAAACTTTAAAACTATAAAAATTTAAATTTCACACTTTAAAAGTTTGAAAATTTAAATTCAAACTTTAAAACTATAAAAATTTAAATTTCACACTTTAAAAGTTTGAAAATTTAAATTCAAACTTTAAAACTATAAAAATTTAAATTTCACACTTTAAAAGTTTGAAAATTTAAATTCAAACTTTAAAACTATAAAAATTTAAATTTCACACTTTAAAAGTTTGAAAATTTAAATTCAAACTTTAAAACTATAAAAATTTAAATTTCACACTTTAAAAGTTTGAAAATTTAAATTCAAACTTTAAAACTATAAAAATTTAAATTTCACACTTTAAAAGTTTGAAAATTTAAATTCAAACTTTAAAACTATAAAAATTTAAATTTCACACTTTAAATTTTAAAAGTTTGAAAATTTAAATTCAAACTTTAAAACTATAAAAATTTAAATTTCACACTTTAAAAGTTTGAAAATTTAAATTCAAACTTTAAAACTATAAAAATTTAAATTTCACACTTTAAAAGTTTGAAAATTTAAATTCAAACTTTAAAACTATAAAAATTTAAATTTCACACTTTAAAAGTTTGAAAATTTAAATTCAAACTTTAAAACTATAAAAATTTAAATTTCACACTTTAAAAGTTTGAAAATTTAAATTCAAACTTTAAAACTATAAAAATTTAAATTTCACACTTTAAAAGTTTGAAAATTTAAATTCAAACTTTAAAACTATAAAAATTTAAATTTCACACTTTAAAAGTTTGAAAATTTAAATTCAAACTTTAAAACTATAAAAATTTAAATTTCACACTTTAAATTTTAAAAGTTTGAAAATTTAAATTCAAACTTTAAAACTATAAAAATTTAAATTTCACACTTTAAAAGTTTGAAAATTTAAATTCAAACTTTAAAACTATAAAAATTTAAATTTCACACTTTAAAAGTTTGAAAATTTAAATTCAAACTTTAAAACTATAAAAATTTAAATTTCACACTTTAAAAGTTTGAAAATTTAAATTCAAACTTTAAAACTATAAAAATTTAAATTTCACACTTTAAAAGTTTGAAAATTTAAATTCAAACTTTAAAACTATAAAAATTTAAATTTCACACTTTAAAAGTTTGAAAATTTAAATTCAAACTTTAAAACTATAAAAATTTAAATTTCACACTTTAAAAGTTTGAAAATTTAAATTCAAACTTTAAAACTATAAAAATTTAAATTTCACACTTTAAATTTTAAAAGTTTGAAAATTTAAATTCAAACTTTAAAACTATAAAAATTTAAATTTCACACTTTAAAAGTTTGAAAATTTAAATTCAAACTTTAAAACTATAAAAATTTAAATTTCACACTTTAAAAGTTTGAAAATTTAAATTCAAACTTTAAAACTATAAAAATTTAAATTTCACACTTTAAAAGTTTGAAAATTTAAATTCAAACTTTAAAACTATAAAAATTTAAATTTCACACTTTAAAAGTTTGAAAATTTAAATTCAAACTTTAAAACTATAAAAATTTAAATTTCACACTTTAAAAGTTTGAAAATTTAAATTCAAACTTTAAAACTATAAAAATTTAAATTTCACACTTTAAAAGTTTGAAAATTTAAATTCAAACTTTAAAACTATAAAAATTTAAATTTCACACTTTAAATTTTAAAAGTTTGAAAATTTAAATTCAAACTTTAAAACTATAAAAATTTAAATTTCACACTTTAAAAGTTTGAAAATTTAAATTCAAACTTTAAAACTATAAAAATTTAAATTTCACACTTTAAAAGTTTGAAAATTTAAATTCAAACTTTAAAACTATAAAAATTTAAATTTCACACTTTAAAAGTTTGAAAATTTAAATTCAAACTTTAAAACTATAAAAATTTAAATTTCACACTTTAAAAGTTTGAAAATTTAAATTCAAACTTTAAAACTATAAAAATTTAAATTTCACACTTTAAAAGTTTGAAAATTTAAATTCAAACTTTAAAACTATAAAAATTTAAATTTCACACTTTAAAAGTTTGAAAATTTAAATTCAAACTTTAAAACTATAAAAATTTAAATTTCACACTTTAAATTTTAAAAGTTTGAAAATTTAAATTCAAACTTTAAAACTATAAAAATTTAAATTTCACACTTTAAAAGTTTGAAAATTTAAATTCAAACTTTAAAACTATAAAAATTTAAATTTCACACTTTAAAAGTTTGAAAATTTAAATTCAAACTTTAAAACTATAAAAATTTAAATTTCACACTTTAAAAGTTTGAAAATTTAAATTCAAACTTTAAAACTATAAAAATTTAAATTTCACACTTTAAAAGTTTGAAAATTTAAATTCAAACTTTAAAACTATAAAAATTTAAATTTCACACTTTAAAAGTTTGAAAATTTAAATTCAAACTTTAAAACTATAAAAATTTAAATTTCACACTTT
The DNA here is from genome assembly GCF_000226075.1 of Solanum tuberosum. Classification (NCBI taxonomy): domain Eukaryota; kingdom Viridiplantae; phylum Streptophyta; class Magnoliopsida; order Solanales; family Solanaceae; genus Solanum; species Solanum tuberosum. Next base: position 334,666 of record NW_006239407.1, on the reverse strand, counting down.
AAAAGTTTGAAAATTTAAATTCAAACTTTAAAACTATAAAAATTTAAATTTCACACTTTAAATTTTAAAAGTTTGAAAATTTAAATTCAAACTTTAAAACTATAAAAATTTAAATTTCACACTTTAAAAGTTTGAAAATTTAAATTCAAACTTTAAAACTATAAAAATTTAAATTTCACACTTTAAAAGTTTGAAAATTTAAATTCAAACTTTAAAACTATAAAAATTTAAATTTCACACTTTAAAAGTTTGAAAATTTAAATTCAAACTTTAAAACTATAAAAATTTAAATTTCACACTTTAAAAGTTTGAAGGACCGGACCGGGACGGAACCGGGACTAACCGGACCGGGACGGACCGGTAAATCCCGGTTTCCGTCCCGTTACCCCTCCCGGACCGGAACAATTCCGGATCTAAACGGTACTATCCGGAACCGAGACGGAACCGGTAACGGACCGGAACGGACCGGAACCGGTACCGGTACCTCCCGGTTCCGTTGCCAGTCATAGCGAGCGGTAGCTTGTCTTTATGCGAGCTTAATGATTCTTTTCCATGTGTTGATAATGTCCTTGTTGAGAGTGTTCATACACTAGTTGATCTTATCATGACCGAATTGATTCTTCTTGCAAGATCGATTTGTGTCCACCTAGTGTTGATACTTGTGTTTTGGATGATATTGCATTGTAATGTGAAACTTGTTTGATCAACTTGTTTGTGATTCTAGTCCACTAATTGAGGAATTTAGTCATGTGATTAATGAGCCTCAAATTAGTGATGATATCATAAAGTTGATCATTTGAAAAGGAGGGACTCTTTGAGCCTATCTCTTGTGGAAGATCCTATTACTCGTTCTTCTCACAGAGGTCATATGATTGAAACTGCCTTGGAAGATGACATTTGTCTTTTTGAGAATGGGATTACATGTTTTAATTCTTCATCATTGATTGATCATTCTCTCTTGAAGTACAATATCTTATTTGAAGTTGATGAGATCATTCTAATGGTGTGATATGTGATGGTAATGTAGCTCGTCTTGAGGGCTATAACTTGTATGATAACCCACTATGATATGTTGAGAAAGAAGATGATGCTTGTTTTCAAATGGTTACTTCTTTGAGTGTTCCAATTCTTATAATGTGATTGATGATGTTCTTGAATCTAATAGTGATATTACAAATGAGGACACTCAGAATGAAGTTATTTTGTGTGACACCTTTCTTTATTATCTATTTGCATATGATTATGTTCGTACTTGTTTGAGGGTATATCTTATGTGAGGAGGGAATTAAATGGGGTGATTGGGTATTTTGGACCAAGATGTGAGGCTATGCTTTCCTTTTACCCCCGGTGACACTTTTAAAGTGTGTGAGTTAGTACCGTACCACCTTGGAAATGGTATTGTCTTGAAATTGAGGATCGTATGTGCTTCATGTCTACTAGAACTAATGAGGTTGTACCATTGGTGCTTTTATGATCTTATTTCATGATCTTAGGGATAACCAAGTTCTGTGTGTGCGCTTTATGTGAGGCCTTTTTTTTAGAATAGTTGATACTTGGTTATATCACATCCTTGGCATGTTGGTAGGTTTGTGGTATCTTATGCTAACCCTCATGCTATGAGATCCTAGTTGTTGTTTATCTTTTCTATGGTTTTGCAAGGTTTGGATTTGAGGATGAATCTTTTTCAAAAAGGGAGAATGATGCAAGCAAGCTTCATCAAAGTCGAGCTAAGGAGTTCGTAGGCTTTTCGTCGAGTTGCTACTTTAGAGGCTTAGAGGGTGCTTGGAATGAAGGCATGAAGCTTAATAACATGCTAAAGTGGAAGTGCAAGGGAGAAGGGAGAAAGGGGCTATGTATACAAAGAGGTTATTCTTATAACACATGCCCTCGTGACTAAGAAAACTAAGGCCCTTATTTCATTAAAGGTATTTTTGTAATAACCATTATTAGTCTTTACTCTTTAGTCCTAGTCTAGTCTAATAAATACTACATAATGTCATTTTATTAGGTAGATTATGTTGATTGATGAACTGTGTGAGACTCTTGTGAGAGTTGAGGCTATGTCCTTTGTTGCTAAACAATACTGATGAGATTGCTTTCTTGGGAATCATTCCTCTTGAGGGTCATCTTAGAGGAAGATTACTTGTTTGAGGAATTTTTCCTCTTAAGGGTGTCTAAGAGAATTGGTGTTTGTTTTGGATTCATAATTGACGGTTTTAGTTTCTATAGCTATTGTTGTCAATTAATTTTCTTTCTTGTGTCATTCTATCTATCTTCTGTTTAATTGTTCTTAGTTTAGGGTTTCTTCCACATTCGATATTGTATCACCTTGCCAGAGAAAACTCTTTGTTCATTATCATTGACTGGCATGGAGAACAGGGACATCATGTAAGTAGGTAAAGCATCTAAAACATTGTTGACATGTGTCACTCTACCTCCTAGGGACAGGTATTGGCTCTTCCAGTTGACAAGCTTCTTCTCTCATTTCTCCAAAACAGTGTTCCCTTTGATCTACTCTCTTTTTTTAAACTGTTTGAAGATCCTAAAAAACACAGATACCTTTTGATTTACTCTTAGATCCCAAAGGCATGACAAGACATACAGTTGGTAGCTCTCCTACGTTACCCCCCAAAATATTGGCTAAACTGATGATATCAGGTATCTCATTTACTTTTACTGGGTAAAAGCTTTTACCCCAGTTGATGTGAAGTACTGAGAATGGGAAATAGAGTGTCATCAGCATACCGAAAATGGGATGGCCAAACCTTGACTATCACCAATCTTCGGCTCTTAGCATGAAAACCCCTTATCCACATGTTTGTTTGGGTCGTCCTTAACTTGCCATTAAGACCCTCCATTGCCAAAACAAAAGGGAAAGGGGACAAAGGATCCACTTGCCTAAATACTCTCTCAGAAGAAAGGCTATGCCTCATCACCAGTTAATAGCCTTTGATCTTGAATTTCCTCTAACTCAGTCAGTTGACTAAGGATATTTTGTTTTTGTAACCCCAAATTACCCTGGATAGTTCTCCTCCATTCTTTAAGTTTCACTTTCAGAGCTTTTATTTTGAAAGCTAAGATGTATCTGTTTTACCAACACAAGCACAAGATCCCACCAAGCTTTAACTCTTTCGTTGAAATTTTTGGTCTGTAACCATAACCAATTCTCAAATTTGAAAAAAGAATTAGTCCTCTCCCAGTTGCCACATTCAAGGACTATAGGACAGTGATCAGAAGTGAATTTGTGCAGGACTGATTGTTTAATGTTTCTAAAAGAGATTTCCCACTCTTCAGATATCAGGAATCTATCAAGTCTAGCAGCTATATCATGGCCTTCCCCTTTCCTCCAAGTGAAATTACTGCCTGCTAATTGTACATCCAGTAATGCCGTATCTTCTATGCATTCAGAAAAATCATTCATGGCTTTGTTGAATCTAGTGAAATTCTTTTTTTTAAGCAAAGTTCAACAAGCCATTTGTTCAAAGAGATTTAGGAACACCTCATAAGTTTTTTCAAGACATCAAAAGCTCCAACAGACAGTTCGAAATGAAAGAATCATACAGGCAACTCATTCTGCTAAAAGTACACATACATGAATATAGCAGGAATATTGTTGGCAGCAGGGTTAGTGACGACTAGCTCTTAGCCCAAAGAAAAGGTAAACAAACAAAAAAAATAAGAACAAGAACTACATTGTTCATTGTACATTCACGACTAAGAGAAGCAAGGGCTGATTTTCTTACCTGAGAGAACCAAAGCTAAGAACACAAATAAATTCAGCAAATAGATGCTCCTTCCCTGACTTTATGATGTTCGTCAGGACTCCATATCCATTTAAGTTATTAACTGCTGAAGAAAGACATTCCTGACAATGTAATAGAAAGAAGAAAGATCTAAATAATACAGACTTGCAGCCTTATGTTCTTTCCCAAAATATAAATACATATTTCAAGTCATACCGTGTTAGTTTTGCCATTTTGCAGAGCGAGTTCCTCTTCAAGCCAAGTAACACATAAAGGCTGGCACAACTTCTGAATGACATCATTAAAAATGCCCAGAGAGTCATCATTGCCGAAGGTAACAGCATTCGCAGAAATACTATCTACCTGTTAAGGTGTAGACCATTATTAAAGACAGAAAAGGAAAGGAAAAACAAAAGTGAACTATAAAGCCATCACTTCTGCTCTTCCATCTTCTCTTACGCCGATGTGAAACATAAAATACTAATGTCCCAGTACCACACAAATCTTATCATGGACACCAAAATACTGACTCAAAAATATTGATAAAAAAGAAAAAAGCTTCATCCAATAGGAGTGCAAAACTATACATCAATGCCATATATTAAGAAATTAACCTTGGTCTTAAGTCCCGACAACCAGAAAAAAAAATGGACCTTAGGCCTAACTCAATCCTGAGAGATGGCTCATGAGGCTATAACTCATATCCTCAATCAATGTGAGATTATAACACCACATCTGGAGAGTGGATGATATTACATGGGAGCACAACAATGGAAACCCAACAACAGGGATGCACAGGACTTTGCTACCATGTTAAGAAAAATGAACATTAGACCTTAATCCAAAAAGCTAGCTTATGGGATGAGAATTGTCCAATACAAAGTAAAGAGACTAGCTCATACCCCAACCAATGTAGGACTCATGAGTCAACTGTACGTGTGTTTTTTTAACAAGGTATGAAAGCCAAATGCTCAAACCCATTCATGTTGTATTACCCTATTTTCAACCCCCATGTTATGTTATCCGCACTCCAAGTGTCCATCGTAGAGCTTGCGAGGAATAGTAAAACCGGTATACCACTCCACTTTTAAGAATGGTTGAATCCTAAGTGTACTTTCAGTAAGATTATGAAGGATCTAGTGCATGCTGTTTTCTTCACGAGACATTCATATGTACCTAAATTGTTTCACTATGCTCCACTTATTTCATGAGTGAATGAATCTAGTTTAAAGTATCACCAAGATATTTTATCTAATAAGGCAATGATAGAGACAGTGCCTGCCTCTTTCTTGAGCAACTGAAAAGACGCCCACAACAGCCTTAACCTTGGACCTTGAGCAAGGGTGGACAAATTTGAAGGTTGTTTTCCACGGTTCTGTTCAAATTCAATAGCACCAAGATCCACTTGTTTTATGGAAGACAGAGAATTCATCAGTTTTTCTTTTACGACATCCCATGCAAATTCTATGCTGATGGGATCATTGTTTCTCCTCACACTGCAGTTAAACATGGAAAAGAATTAACAATGAAAAGTGATACATAGATCTAACAATTAAAATGTTACATGGATCAAACATTGTCGAAAGACTGCAAAGCACCTTCAGTTAACTAACAATACCACTTAAAAAATGCACTGGTCTAATAACCATTCTTACCTACCCAAAGAGGACATCCTGTCAGGGTCCACATCTCCATTTTGGATCTTTCCTCCAGTATCTAAAGGAGAATTTTTTTCAGTAGGTATTATTCCAGCTATATATGTAAGGACTATGCTGGTCATGAGAAGCATATGGTCAATGGTAGGAACCCATTCAGAAGTTACTATAGCATCAGCATCAACAAGAGAAGCGAGGCAAAAGCAACTCTTGCAACTTTGCATTTTTGATCTTCTCTCCAACTTCATTAAGTACGGAGTAATGACCTTCCAAATGCTCGATGATGGAAAGCGAGATATTTTACAACTCCCAAAGAAAAAACCCCTGAGCCATAGATTGTGAGTATCAGACATTACTGATTACTGAAATAAAATTTCTTTCTTTTTAAAAAAAAATGGGAATGACCTTATTATATTGATGGCTATGCAACAGGAAATAAGAGGAAAGCCTGTCTATTCAAACATAGAAGCCGAAATTTAAACTCCATAACTAACTCTAAGGGATAAAGAAGCTTTAGAGTGACATGGTCTTTGGGCTATGTTTTATAATTTTATCTTCTTTTGCAACTATATCCATAGAAATCTGGTTACCTTTATCTCAAAAAATAAATATCCAGAGAAATCTAAGTGGTCAGATCAGGAAACAAGACCTGTTCATCAACATAGGTGAGCTTTTCGGCATGAAGAGTTGTTGTTTCAAGAGCTGTCCACTGTCCAGCAGCTTAAAACTTGATGTGAAAGCCACCTGTCCTGCCATCTGTAATTTTGTTTTCTTAGTAAAAAGATTCAATTGATTTTTCACATACTGCAAGATGCTCACACGACCTTGACTTCCAAAGCAACAACTGCATAACAATAAATGATAATCAATTACAACGATGAACATCCAGTCACTACAAAAAGGTATCCTAATATTTTCATTCCTTTTCCACGTGGTGTGCTATGTTACATGTTTTACCTTTTTTCTTTTGTACAACAATGACATAACTAGTGTTATCCCACAAGTGAGGTGTGGGGAGGGTAGGATGTACCAGACCTTACCCTACCTTTGTAGGGTAGAGAGGGTGTTTCCGATAGACCCTTAGCGCAACAGGAAAAATGAAGAATAAGATACTACATGAATACTAACTAATACTACTAAGAGCCTGTTTGGATTGGCCTAAAAGTTGGTCAAACCTACTTTTAAGTCATTGTTAGCTTTTAGGAGTGTTTGACAAAGTTTAAAATAAGTTTAAAATGACTTTAAAAAAGTTAAAAGTTAAAAGTAGATACTCCCCTACTTTTCATTTTTTTAACGTAAAAGTTACTAAAGTTTGACTTTTAAAAAGCTACTTTTTTAAGCTAAGCCAAACGGGCTCTAAATAAGGAGAAGAGGAGATTGACACCTTGCCTCTCCCAAATAAAAGTACGACAACACTTACTACCTACCACCCTTCTACCCTTATTCTCGACCTCCATATCATTCTATCTATGATCCTCAATAACTTAAAATGTGTCATGTCCTATCTAATCACCTCCCTCAAGTTCTTCTTGCCTATCTCTACCTTTCCTAAAACCTATTATAGTCAACTTCTCACACCGCCTTACTGGTGCATCCGTGCACCTCCTCTTCACATGCACGAACTATCTCAGCACTGCTTCCCTCGTCTTGTCTACCACGAAGGTCACTCCCACCTTATCTTTTATAACCTAGATCATAATCTTATCTCCTCTAGTATGCCCACACATCCATCTGAGCATCCTCATCTTTGCTACCTTCATCTTCTGATCGTATGCGTTCTTGACTAGCCAACATTCTGCCCCAATATGATAATATAAGTCTAACCACTACACTGTAGAACTTACCTTTAACCTTGGTTACACATTCTTATCACAAAATAACCCAAATGTGAACCTCCATTTCACCTACTCCGCTCCAATACGATATGTGACATCATTATCAATCTCCCTGTTAATTGGATCATAGACCCAAGATACTTGAAACTTCCTCTCTTGGGGTATGACATGTGTATCTATCTTCACTTCCACCTTCGCTTCATGTGTTTACATCCTTGAAACTTGCACTTTAGATACTCGATTTTAGTCTTGCTTAACTTGAAACCTTTAGATTCTAGAGATTGTTTCCAAACTTCTAGCCTATTGCTAACTCCATCACGAGTCCCGTCAATCAATACTATGTCATATGTGAATAACATACAACATGGTACCTCCCCTTGAATATGGCACGTTAATCTGCCTATCACTAAGACACTTTTTTTCTTTTGTATTTGGATTAAATTACAAGGCAGCTTAACATATGAGAGTAAGTGCATTGTTGCTCCTAATTTGCAGAAAGCAAAAACATGACTATGCAACTTTCATAGTGTATGAATGAAGCATGTCCTCACCATACATATGAATTCCAACAAGAAGAAAAAAACAATGAGTTTTGTCTTCTTTTATACGCCACTGTATGCTAGGGTGTCCAATTGGACACCCTTCATCGGAAAAAAATACCGCATATACAAGTAAAATGATACAGGAAGTGATTAAATAACATATTTTGAACACCCTTGGCATAATAGGTTGTTATAGCCTAGTGGTTTATGATGTCTTGAATGTGTGTTTAGACATCATTAATGAGTTAGTGCTTGCGTGTTCAAATCTCACTTGCAACAATATTTTTCCCTTTTTAAAAAGAGCTTTTGTTGTTTAATTTTTGGACCCTCTTCGTGAAATTCCTGTGACAATAGAGTTAATCAAACTTCCGTACAATTCCAAAGCATTAGACAAATGAAACTTGTATCAAATTACATTTGTCCGGCCTAAATATGACCTGTACAAATTGTAAATGAAGCTTAGAAAGGCTAAACAACCACTTGCATATTTAAAACAAATGAACTATCATAGGATATCAAAATACAATACAAATGTATGCATAAAAAGAAGTAGCATTCTAGTTCCCCGCATGTTTGGGTTGTACTGTTCACAAAGTATATTACACTTCACCATAGCATCTACTATACCAACAAAAAATTTACTTCACCATATTAATAAACCTCCTCACGTATCATATTCACCTCAACAAACAAAATGCACAACATTTATACAATCGGACAGAGAATTGAAGAACATATACTCTCATCAGCAACAGCGATACACATATCAATGATTTTCTAGCGGAATGCAGAATCCTTAAAACTCTAAAAACTCATTACTTAAATGTCTAAAAGCTCAATCCATGCGAGCAGAATAAAACCCTAGATATCATAGAGGGAGAGGAGCAAAACGGAGAAAGCGATTGAGAAAGCAGTGGTGGGAACGAAGCTTACTGGATTGGAAATACCTGGAGTGATGGATGGACCAAATACCGCACAGGAGGATAACCACCACAATGATTTACACATGAATACCAAAAGTCAAATACCGCACACTCCCTTTATTTGTGTTTCCTTTTTTTTCTGCTTATTTATTTGGTTTGCTTTAGTTGGAGCGGCTGCTGAGATTCTATTTTATGCTCTCTTGATCCATCCAATTGAAAATATATATTTATGTGGTAAAATGAGAACAAAATATATAATAATGGTACTATACAAAAAAGGAAAACAAATAGTAATGGAAAATATTAGGTTGAGAGTATTATTTAATCTCTTTTTAAGTGTGTATTTCACAGGGGTGAAGACTATCCTTTTATATGATATACAAATAATGCCTTTACAACCTTTGACAAATACGTTTAGTAAAATATTTAATTAATACAATAAATAGATACATTACGTTAAAAATAGATTAAGAGAAATATCCACAATTAAATGGATTTGTAATACTCCCCCTTAGATGTTTATAGATAATGTGTTTTGTTAAAACCTTACTAGAAAAAATCCAATGGGAAAAGGCCTAGTGAAGGAAAAAGATTACACATATTTGTAATATGTCTTGAGTGCTGCCTCATTAAAAACCTTACTAGGAAAATCCAATAGGACAAAACCTTGGTTAAGGAAAAAAGAGTACAGCGCGTATTTTACTACCCCTGATTAAAAATTTATTTGATATCTTGGAGATGGCGTATTTCAATCTTATATCTTGGTTTCTCAAATATTGATATTGGCAATGTCTTAGTGAAAAAATCTGCAAGATTATCACTCGAACAAATATTGAACATTTATCTCACCATTTTGTTGAAGATCATGTGTGAAAAATAACTTAGGCGAAATATGTTTTGTTTGGTCTCCTTTGATATATCCTTCCTTTAATTGAGTTGTGCAAGTAGCATTATCTTCAAACAATATTGTTGGAATTTATGTTTGCACAGAAAGACCACATAATTGCAAAATGTGTCGAGTCATTGATTTCAATCATACACACTTTCGACTGGCTTCATGAACGACTATTATCTCTGCATGATTTGAAGAAGTAGCAACTATTGTTTGCTTCATCGAACGCCATGATATAGATTGTAACACCCCGAAAATGCTAACAAGAGTCGCATGTCAATAAACCACTGCTTAATTATTACAATATGTTTAATTCTCATTTTGGGAACTTGAAATAATGTTATATTTGCAACCTTGCTTAAAATAATTGTCATCGTAATTTAATGTATTGTATGGAGGTATTTGCGTAATGTTTTAATTAGAAATATGTATAGCTTCAAAAAGGAGGTGAAGGATATATATATATATATATA
>NW_006239407.1:319189-323714 GCF_000226075.1 Solanum tuberosum | reverse complement strand
AATATGGTTCTTGGTTCTCTTGATTATTGGGTTTTGACCCTTCTTGATACCTGCTCGTGCTTGGTGTGACGACATGATGTATATATTGGGTGAGCCTTGTTATTGAATCTCTTGAAAAGTTGTGCTATGAGCATTCTTGACATTTGGACCTTTAAATATTGAACTTGATACTCCTTGTATATTGTTTACTTGATTTACTGATTTTATTTCGATCGTGCTACCCTTGACTTGAGAATGATAACTTGGTGAATTTAAGGGCTCCAAACCTATAGTTTGTACACCACTAAGCTATATGCTTAGCGATAGTTGTTTCTATCGTAGGGGTTGTTCGCGATGATGCTTGAAGCTGGTCATTGATGATGGAGATTTTGAAAGCCTTAAGGAAGATCACATTTGCATATATGCATTGTTGACATCCAATTTTGGGCCTCCACAATATAAATTAATCATTCTGAGCTTCTTCAATTTTAAATGATTTAAAATAATTAGTTTTCTAAAATTTCAAAAAAAACTAAAAATAAAATTTAGTTTGCAAGTTATTTTAACTAGCTTGGTCACTTTTTATAATTTTTAGATAATATATATGTTTTACATAATTATATATATAATTAGTATATTTTAGGAATATTCGAAAATCGTCTCAAAAAGATTTTGTTTTAATTAAATATTCGTTTAGTTATATAATAGTTTATATTTGAGTTAATTATTTTTCTCGTTAAGATTAAGAAGCTCATTGATTAACTTGTATAAGTTCGTTGTATCTAACTTTCGGCTGAATTTACCGACTAAGTTCATTTTGGCTACAATTGAAACTCATTCGGTTATATTTCTATTGCGAATCTAGCCACTATTTTACCTCCCTTTAATATCAATTGCAAGACCATTTTGGGCCTTTTATTTTTCAACTTCCAGCAGCCCTAAACATTTTCAGATTACCCAGCCCACTTGTTTTTCTGAGAAACCCAGCAGCCCATTACAACATACATACAACTCCAATTCCAACATTGCAACAATAACGTACAACAGCATACCAAAAACGACCCCAACCCCTGCTGCATCTCTCCCTCGCGTCCAGCAACGCAGAGAACTCCAGAAGAATCGAACAGCAGCCCAGAAACCCATACTCCAGCAATCGAAACTCAGAAACCGGCCCAGCGATCTAGCGAGAGCTAACCCAAGTCGTGAATCCAGCGTGAATCAGTCCAGAATCGAGCCCAGCTCGTGGCATCGACGCGTTTCCTCTCATCTTTCCTCTCCTCTCGTACAAATTCACTCAAGAATCTACAGGTGTCCCAATCTCGCATCTCGTTCGTACTCCTCTAAAAAATCAAGTGCTTAGATTACTTTTCTGTTAAAGAATTGTACAAATTGGTACAATTACAGCTTGCAACCTTATCCAAGTTAGTTTTTGAATTTCGAATTTGAAATTTTTGTTCAAAAATCCATCCCGAATTCCCCCCCCCCTTTTTCAACCCTAATTTTCTCCTATATAAACCCACTCTTTCTTCATTGAAAGGGGTTAAAAAAAAAAGATGGGGAGAAAAATTTGGAAAAGGTTGGATGAAATAGTGGAAAATACAACTTGCATTCTAGATTAGTATAGTGAATAGACATAAAAAAAAAATCACGTTCATTGCCTATTGGGATTAGCGAAGTCTTATTTTAGTGGTGAAAGGTTGTGGCCTTTAGTTCGTTTCATCCCAGTTACAGCTGCTCCAAGAAAGGTAATATTCATCCCCTTGTATTTTGTTTGTTCTAAGTCTCCATCATGTGATAAAATTTATTTCAGTTTGTATTATGTTTGTTTTAAGTCTCCATTAGGTGATAAACTTATTTCAGCTGTTTGATGTCTGTTTGATGTCTGCTTTTGGATTTTTGCTTGGTTTTGATATCAGTTTGTTTGTTGTTATGATCCAAGTATGCCATTGATGGAAATATTTGATCAATATGAAACTTGCTCATGTTATATTAGCGTAATTTTGTTTTGTGCGAGCTAGAGTCCTTTACAAATTTTTTTTGTCTTAGTAGCTTACTGTCCAGTTGAAACTTAAACTTAGGTAGTATAGTCTGCCCTCACCTTTAAATAGATTAAATTTGGTCCTGATATGCACTCATTTGTTCCCTGCTCAAATTTGTTATAAAGAATGCGAAATCTCAAAGTTGACTGTCATTTCTATACTATGGCAGGCATGTGTTTAGTTTAGTTGTTTGTTTTGATATAATCACCGAATTTAAACTCCCATTATGTAAGTTGAGGATAGGAAGTATACTTATTTCTCATTATGATGTAAAATTGATTTCTAGTCTAATTTTTGTTGACTTGTTAGTTTTAGCATCTTAAAAATAATATGGTACCTTGACTATATAATTTATTTATTTTTTTCTTTCCTACTGTACCTTTTCAGTAGACTTGAAAAGTGAGCATTAAAGGTAGAAATGTGACCCTCTTTGTTTGTGTGTTTTCTTATTGTCATGAATTTGAAGTAAGTATGTTGTAATAAATAAAATCTTTTCTTTGGATGTTGAGTGAGTTGAATCCATCTATTTATGCAAAGTAATTGTTTAATCTTTGTTAAGTTACTTTGTGTGCTGAAATTATTCACTATTTTCCCCAACTCCCAAAGCATTGTCTTCCTCTTTCGTATCTTTTTCAATTCAAGGCAGAGTGGATTTATTGTTTGACTAGTTCTAATACTCGGGTTTAGCATTTAATTGTTACCTTGCTCTCTTGTGAACATTTTGATTTTTTTTTTATGGAACTTTGGTTTGTTTGAGCACAACTGCTATATGTTATAGTCTAAGCATAATTTCACCATATTTATTCTTTCTTTTGAATGACCAATCGGTGGCTTTCTTTTCCCTTAATTCTATGTGTATAGTTTCAAATCTTATTAAAGACAATTCATGTACTGTCCTTTTAGTATGAATTCTAATCCTTATTGTATTTCTTTTGTATGTGATACCCTCCATGAGTCCATGAGACTCTTTCCTTTCATTTGGAGTTCCATTGAAACCAAACTTCGCTATCGAGTCAACTTTCATCATTCCAAGAACTGGAGAGTGGTATACACCGTAAATGCAGCAGATTGGAAAGTCGAAGAGATTGGGCCAAAAAGCTCACCATTTATTTCGGAGTTGTATTTTATTATGTTTGGGCTTAAGCCCTTTTATTTTAATTGTTATTATCTTGCTAGTTCTTAGGACAGGTGGAATTGGGCCAAAGGCTCGAAACAAAATTAGGCCCAAGTACTGGCCCAGGCGGACAGAAAACCAGACTCGGGCCCAAATCTCATTCCTTTTATCATCCAGATGCCTTGGTTGTTTACTTGCTATTATTTGCTAATAATTCTAAGGTTTTCGAAATTCAATTCCCCAAAAGAATAAATGTTTTGTGTTAACTATTAAAAATTAAACAAATATTTATTTTAACTTGACTTTAGAATATTTACCTAAATATTATCCTTATAACATTTTCCCTTCCCTCCCTTAGTTATTTTAAACTCTTAATTGTTAATTTCCTAAAGTTGTTAAGCAAGCTTTTTTTTTTAAAAAAATTAGTCAAATAATTAATTGTCGGATAACCACATTAGTGGATATTCTAGTGCTTTAAAAACCTTCCTAGAATGTTAAAAAGAGCCTCGAACCCCTTTACAAGTTTTCACTAGATTCCTGTTTTAATCTTGTGGAAATAATCAGTTTTCTTGATTTTTCTTTAAAATTAAGTGGCGACTCTTAAACCAGTCTAAATAATTATTTTTTAATAAAACAGGCATATATATTTTGTATAACCTTGGGACTTATACATGATCTTTGTGTTGTATATTTACAGGAGATTTTGAGGGTTGATTTGGTCATGTCACCATAGGTTGTAATATAAGTATGGTTATACGTTTTTATCTTTCTGGAGTGTGTAAACCTAAGTCTTGTAATATACTTATTTGCTATATGTCTTGAAAGTTGTGTAAAGCATGAGCCAGCTGATTTCGGTACTCGGAAGCTTGTAATATTCTTGTTATTTCACCCTCGAGTGTGAGGTTAGCATATGCATGAAGATCTGGTTGGTTAATTGCTTAAATGTTATATTATTTTTTTTGGAGTTCGTTATGAATATAATCCCTCTACTAGATTAAAATCAGTATGTCCTCATTAATTGGTTTTAAATGTCGCAAGTATTTAATTAGATTTCTTGTTTAAGTAGTGGTATCGTTTTGAAAGGATCGGTACAAGTGTTGGTATCAGAGCTTAGGTTTGTGGTTCTAGGACTTTATTGTGAATTACTAATATAGTTGTTTGCTTTCAAAAAAGGTTTTATTTAGATTATTTGTTCGCTTATATGGTTTATGATAATTGCATCGCATGTAGAGTGCATATGCATCTAGTATATATCCCTAATGCAATGTGATCTTCCCTTTTTAAGGAATTAAGTTATGGCCACTTCTTCTGACCCGACCTATGGAAGTTGTCCGTGAAGGTTCGGGTGCCTTTGTTTCCCAACCTCATGAACTGGAAGGGGTTGGAGAACATA
>NW_006239407.1:250260-319118 GCF_000226075.1 Solanum tuberosum | reverse complement strand
ACGGGATTAACTTTGAGAAAATGAGGAAAATGGGTGGAGTGGAGTTTGAAGGCACTGTTGATCCCACAGATGCTGAACAATGGCTTGATCGCATGGAGAGGGCATTTGGGCCGTTGGAGTGTTCAGATGTTGCCAAATTTAAGTATGTTATTTCACTGTTACAAATGGATGCTTATGATTGGTGGGTAAGTGTTCCGAATGCCAAGGTAAAACCTTCTGTTCTTACTTGGGATGATTTTCTTAAGGAATTTCGTATGAAGTATGTCCCACCTGCTTATTGTGATGCAAAGAAAAAGGAGTTTTTGAATCTAAGGCAACGATGCATGTCTATTGCTGAATACGAACATAAGTTTTTAAGGCTCTCTCGCTATGCTGGTGGTATTATTAGAGAGGAAAAAGACAAGTGCAGGAAATTTGAAGACGGTTTAAATGATTCCATTAGGAAGAATGTGACGATTTTGCAACATGAGAAATTTTGTAAGTTAGTGTCTGCTGCTTTTACTTGGGAACGACTTGATAAAGAAGAAACTAGTAGAAATGAAAACAGATTCCGAAAGCCTAGACCAGATTTTGGGGATCCATCCAAAAGGGGAAGGTTTGATAATTCTAAGGCTGGTAGTGATAACAGGTCACCTCAACAAAGGCAAAACAAATCAGAAGTTTCTACAGCTAGCACTCCAAATTATGGCCAAGGCAAGCCTCGCATTCCTACTTGTCCATAATGTGGAAAGAATCATTATGGCACTTGCAGGAGAGCTTCTGGTGCATGTTTCAATTGTGGGAGCTTTGATCATAAAGTGAAAGATTGTCATAATCCTAGTAATGCTCCTTCCTTTAAAACTGAAGGCTCAGTTCATAAGCCTTCTGTCAATCTTCCTCAAACTACTAGAGGTGCAAGACCTAAAAACACCCAGACAGCAGGTACAAGTGGAGTTAATCAAGCTAGTGGGCAAAAGGCTATTGCACGCGCTTATGCGATGAGGCAGAAAGATGATCAAGATGGACAAAACGTGATTGTCGGTAAATTTCACTTATTTGGCTTATGTGTGTTTACATTGTTTGATCCTGGTTCTACACATTCTTATATTTGTTCATCACTTGTTCTTCCCAGAAATGTGAAATCTGTGAGACTTGATTATAATGTGCTAGTTGAAAGTCTTTTGGGTTATCAAGTTGTGTGTAATCGAGTTTACCAAGATTGTCCCTTTGTGATTCAAAACCTAGTCTTTCCTGCTGATTTGATTGAAATGCCCTTCAAGGATTTTGATGTTATTATCGGGATGGATTGGCTTTATAAATATCATGCGGTGGTAGATTGTAGGTCTAAGCATGTGACTTTTAAAGATCCTACATTTTCACACATTATTGTACAAGGCGAAAGATCAGTGACATCTAGTATTATTTTTGCGGCCTTGGCAAGAAAGTTGATACGTCAAGGTTGTGGGGCATACCTTGCTCACATAGTTGATATACAATTGAAGAGACCTTGTATCAAAGACATACCTACTGTATGTGATTTTCCAGAAGTATTTTCAGAAAACCTTCCGGGATTACCCCCGGAAAGAGAGGTTGAATTTCCAATCGAGCTTATCCCTGGATCTACTACTATTTCTATCACTCCTTATAGAATGGCTCCAGCAGAATTAAGAGAATTGAAATCTCAACTGCAAGAACTTCTTGAGAAAGGTTTTTATTCGACCTAGTGTTTCTCCTTAGGGGGCCCCTGTTTTATTCGTAAAGAAGAAAGATGGCACTCTTAGGCTTTGTATTGACTATAGACAATTGAACAGAATAACAATCAAGAATAGATATCCGCTGTCAAGGATCGATGATTTGTTTGACATATATATTTTGTATAACCTTAGGACTTGTACATGATCTTTGTGTTGTATATTTACAGGAGATTTTTGAGAGCTGATTTGGTCATGTCACCATGGGTTGTAATATAAGTATGGTTATACGTTTTTATCTTTTTGGGGTGTGTAAACCCAAGTCTTGTAATATACTAATTTGTTATATGTCTTGAAAGTTGTGTGAAGCATGAGCCGGCTAATTTCAGTACTCGAAAGCTTGTAATATTCTTGTTATTTCACCCTTGAGTGTGAGGTTAGCATATTCATGAAGACCTAGCCGGTTAATTGCTTAAATGTTTTTTTTTTGGAGTTCGTTATGAATCTAATCCCTCTACTAGATTAAAATCAGTATGTCCTCATTAATTGGTTTTAAATGTCGCAAGTATTTAATTAGATTTCTTGTTTAAGTAGTGGTATCGTTTTGAAAGGATCACTACATAGATATACCTCCATATGTGAATAAATAGTCTGTCTGAGATCATGCTTTATATGGGTCAGACAAATATTTTACATCTGCGTAACCGATCAATTATGACTTTGATGCATTAATATTAGAATACAACAATCACATATCAATTGTTCCTTGAAGACATCTGAATATATGCTTAACATCTTTCCAATGTCTTCTTGTTGGACATGAGCTAAATCTCGTCAATAAACTTACTGCGAAATAAATATCTTATTTGATATTATTGGCAAGGTACATTAGTGCCCCAATAGCACTGAGATATGGAGTTTCATCAGCAAGAAGTTCTTCATCATTTTCTTGAGGTCGAAATGGATCTTTATTTATATCAAGGGATCTCACAACCATCGAGGTACTCAATGGGTGTGATTTATCCATGTAAAATCATTTCAAAACCTTTTTAGTATATGTTGATTGATAGATAAATATCTCATTTTCTAGATGTCCAATCTGAAGTTCAAGACAAAATTTTGTCTTATCAAGATCTTTCATTTCAAATTCTTTCTTCAAACACTCAACAACTTTTGAAAGTTCTTTAGGAGTTTCAATGATGTTCAAGTCATCAACATAAATAGATATTATTATAAATTCAGATTTTGACATTCGTATAAAAATACAAGGACAAATAAGGTCATTCTTATATCCTTCCTTTAGCAAATATTCGTTAAGACAATTATACCACATTCGCCCTAATTGTTTCAATCCATATAAAAAAAATTGAAGATTTATTGAACAAGTTTCTTTTGAATTTTTATATGCTTCAAGCACTTAGTGCTTCAGGGATTTTCATAAAAATATTGTTGTCTAGTGAGCCATATAAATAGACTGTGACAACGTCCATTAGATGCATTTTAATCTTTTCATTAACTGTCATATTTATTAGATACCTGAAGATAATTGCATCTATCACAGGAGAATATGTCTCCTCATTATCAATGTTAGGTCTTTGTGAAAATCTTTGTGTCACAAGTCATGCTTTATATCTTTACAACTTTACCATTTTCATTGCGTTTTTGCACAAAAATCCACTTGTACCCCACTGGTTTGACACCTTCAAGTTCGGACTATTGGTCCGAAAACTTCACGTTTTTCGAGTGAAGCCAGTTCTGTTTGAATTGCTTCCTTTCATTTTGACCAATCATCTCTATGTCTACATCCATAGACAGATCTTGGTTCCAAATCCTCATCTTGTTGCATTATTTCAACTGCAACATTATAGGCAAAAATATTATCCACCACAATATTATTTCGGTTTCACATTTTTTTCATCGAGACATAATTTATTGAGATTTCCTTATTCTCATTATTTTTTGGTACATGGACCTCCTAAGTGGTGTCATCATTTATTATGCCTCGAAGCTCTTCATGAGTAATTTCCTCCATATTATGATCATCTTGATAATTTATTTCTTTCTTTTTTTCAAGGATTATTATCCTTGAAATCAATTGGTCTACCACGTTTTAAGTGTGGTCCAAACTCATTTGCCTTAATATTTTGTTCTATCGGAATATCAACTCGAACTTGAGCAATACCAACTGGGATATATGATTTAGTAACTCATGGAAGGTTAGTAAATACAAATAAATCGTCTTTTGAACTTTTTGGTCACATTGATTTGTTCGAGGAACTAAATGACAGTGAAAGTGAATTCCGGTCTATCTCATTTTCCAACTGATTTTGCTTTCCCCTTAATGTTGGGTATACTGATTCATCAAAATGACAATCATCAAATTTTATCGTAAATAAATCTCCAGTTCTAGATTCCAAATATTTTATAATAGAACGAGATTCATACCCAACATATATCCTCAACCTTCTTTGGGAACCCATCTTTGTGTGTTGTGGTGGAGCAATTAGAACATAAACCGCACAATCAAAGATTCTAAGATGAGAAATGTTTGGCTCTTGATCAAAAACTAATTGCAATGGGGAGATGTCATGATAACTGATTGACCTTATGCACACAGGTGTTGCTGCATACAAAATAACATGCCCCCCCCCCCCCATATTGAAACAAGAAACTTTGTCCTTATCAACAATGATCTAGCTATCAATTGAAGAAGTTTAATCAATGACTTTGCTAGACCATTTTGTGTATGAACATGTGCAACATGATGTTTAACTGTTATTACAGTGGACAAACAATAATCATTAAATGTCTGAGATGTTAACTCACCAACATTATCAAGAAAAATTATTTTTATTGCATAATCTGTAAATTGTGTTTTTAACCTTATTATTTGAGCCAACAACCTCGCAAAAGTCATATTGCGAGTTGATAATAAGCCCACATATGCTTATCTTGTATCAAGACCATATAATATTTAAATGGTCCAAGGGTGAATAGATCCACATATATCACCCTATATTCGTTCCAAAATGCAGGGGATTCCACCCAACCTTAGCTGCTGATGGTTTGATAACAAACTTTCCTTGAGAACAAGCAGCACAAGAGAATTTCTTCGACTGAAGAACATTTTGGTTCTTCAAAGTATGCTCATGTTAATTCTCAATTATTTTACGCATCATATTATAATCGGAATGGTCCAATCGATCATGTCAAATGATAAAATCATTAGAACCAGTAAATCTTTTGTTTACTATGACATGTAATTCAACCGTATCAATATTTGTATTGTACAATCCAGAAGAAAGTGCAGACAATTTTTAAAGCAAAATTTTCTTCTCCGCATTTATTGTAGTATTATAAAAGTATTCAACATTTTCATTATTCGCAGTCTCAACATGATAGCTATTTTGACGAATAATCTTGAAACTTACTACAATACAATGCATTCTCAATTATCAATTTTGTAGTAACAAGTCCTCTCTTTCAGAACCCTCAATAATTTTGTATTAACATATGCCTTTTCCATAATCAAATGAGAGAAATATTTCTTTTCTCTTAGTATTATACGCGTTGTGGTACTGTTCAGAAGGCACATATCGCCATCACTCATTTTGGATCCAACTCTTCATAAAATAAAAATACATAATAAGAAGTACGAAACAAACTAACAAAAGAAAATTTAAGTACTTCAACTTTAAGTAAGACTTTTAAAACACATAACAACATTATTTATTTTCCAGTTCAATGATCAATCTTCCGTTGCAATCTCCAAAGAAGTCCTCAGCTTCTGGACGAGTAATATAATCGAGCCCATCAAAAGCATCATCTTTCAGTGTTAAATTTGCCTCAGCATTCTCATCATATTTATGAGAAGACCCTGCCTAAACATTATCTTTGAGAGTCAAATTTGACTTCACCTGGGCATTAGAAGAGGAGGCACCACTTTTATTTCCTTTTTTAAAAGAAATTTTGATATAGCCTGACAAAATACTCAGGTGCCCGACATTCATTTTTTCAGTGACCTTTAAGGCCACACCGATGACAGTGATCGCCCTTGCCTTTTGAAGGATTATTTTGAGAACTCATATTGTTCTCCTTTTTGTTATGACCACCACCTCGACTATTATTATATCGTCTTTTAATTTTTTCACGTCCACACATATTATGATGACTCCAATTATTTTATCTTATTTCAGACTGGTCGTGTGCTTCTACCCCATTTGCTTACGGTAATGGAGCAGTTCCAATGGAACAGACTTCATGATTTCTCATTAAAAAAGTCATTATGTTGCTCAACCACCAGAAGACATCAGAGGCGGATCTAGGATTTGGAGGTCCTTGGTGCCACACTGTTCAAGTAAGATAAGCGGATCGGTTGCTTTAATTTTGGGTTACAATCGAGTTATTTATCTTTTTTCAATTTTTATAAACAAATCGATTAAACATGCATGTTAGTAATATTTTCTTTTAGATATTATGAGATTAGAGCTAACTATACAATTTAATTTTTATTTCTTTTTAAGAATTAGTGGCCTTATTCGGGGAAACTTTGAGGAAAAAAAGAGATTTTTCACTCTAAAATTTGAGCTTGTATAAACTATCTAATAGTGTTAACTTAATATATTCATATTCCATTAACTTTATGTGTTGTTGCAAATATATAACAAAGAGAATACAAATTTTAGTTTCAATCTAGTCATCCTACTTAGCAAGAACGTTGGTGAAGATCGAAAGAACCTTCAAATTAAAAGAACTCTAATAATAATATTCATCATTTTTAAAACTTATATTTTTTTTAAAACTACTATTTAAATATATTCTTAATAATATTTATGTCACGTTCATAATTCAATACTCATTAATTGATAAAGAAGAAACACGCGACACTCATATCAAGAGATTAATAATTAGTGAAAGAGAAAGTAAAAGAACTTAAGAATCAATTATGGTGAATATGATTCAATTTGAATTAATAAAGAATACTAGTAAATAAATAAGAATGAATGGAAGGTAAAAATAATTAAAAAAAAAAACTTCACACATTAATAAAAATGACAAAAAAAAAAGCTTCCAAAAATTAATGTTGCAGACGAAGTTCGAACCTGCACTGCCCGTGGCAAATTGCCTACTTTGCCAATTGGGACTGTTCACCATATTGTTCAGTGGGTGACAAAGAAAATATATATTAAATTTCTTATATATATATATAAAGTTTTTTCCGAGATCAGTGGGTGCCGTGGCACCCCACGGGCACCCATACATAGATCCGCCCCTGGAAGACATGAGATCAATTCAAAGTATTTCTAAAAATCCTTTTCACGGTATTGTTGTTGTAATATCATATTAGAGGCATGAAAAGTAGTAAGTGCCTTTTCCAACATGTCCTCATCTTTTATAGTTTCCCCACATAATTTCAATTGGGAAGTGATTCTAAATACAACAGAGTTATACTCAATTACGGTTTTATAATCTTGAAACTGTAAGTGCATCCACTCATAACGAGCCCTTGGTAATACCGTTGCCTTGAGGTGGACATACCTCCCTTTCAAATCTATCTACAATTCAAGTGGATCTTTTACTGTCAAGTAAACGACCTTCAGGCTTTCATCAAGATGATGACGAAGGAAAAATCATAGTCTTTGCTTTATCTTGAATTGATGTTTTATTTTCTTCGATTATACTATCACTATGACCCTTAGCGGTAAGGTAAATTTCAACATCAAGTACCCATGACAAATAGTTCTTTTCAGAAATGTCAAGTGCCACAAATTCAAGCTTTGACAATTTCGACATGATGAAAATTATCATAAAATAATTGAGTTAATATCATGATGTTTGTTTGGTTATAATAAATGGAAAATTAATATTTTAAATAATAAAACATCATATGAGTATAAAATATATTAAATGCATGAACATGGAATGTTACAAAAACATGTAAGCTCATGAAGTATTGAAATGACAAATCAAGTCATATTTAATATAATAATATTTATTATTAGTTTCAATAGATATTATCGCCAAAGTTTTGTAAAAATTTCAAGTCATATTTAATACAATACTATTCTTCTTTATGATACACAAATATTTATCATAAATTTATGACAAGAATTTTTTTACGAGTATTCTAACTAGCATGTTATCATATTGCCTAGTATTTAATTTAGAGTTATAAGTTTGTAGCATATAAACAACATAAAAATATAAACCTGAAACGTATTGATTATTATGCCTAGTAAAGTATCATAATAATACCTAAAGTAAATTATGTATGCAGTACTTAAATTGTAGCTCAAAGATTTACGTAAGTCCTATTAGAGATGTTATAATCATATAAATGTATACCTGACTCGGAAAGAAAATTGATTATTAACTTTTAGGAAAAGAGATAATCTCAAATTAAGTAGATCTCAATTGGTTAGAGACTCATTTTGATAACGTGTTATAAAATGAGAGAAAAAAATACAATAATACTAAACAAGAAAGGAACACAAATGGCAATGGAAAGTATTAAGTAGAGAGTATTATTTGATCTCTTCAAGTGTGTATTTCAAAAGGGTGAAGACTACCCTTTTATAGGACATACAAACCATCCTTTTACAACTTTTGACAAATACGTTAGTAAAATATTTAATTAATACAATAAATAAATACATTATGTTGGGGATATATTAAGAGAAACATCCACAATTAAATGGATTTGTAACAATTTACTTTTACTTGTTGAGTTTTAAAAGAGAAAAGACATAAAGTCACCATTGAAATTGTTTCGAATTTTCAAAAAGACACCTTAACTTTGCAAGCGTCCTATTACCTCAAAAAAGTTTTGAATATCGTTGTAAAATGGTCGTTTTCTCATCTATGAAGACACTTGTGATTCTCACCCATTTTAATTAAATTTAAATTAATAAAAATAAGAATAATCGATCCGAATCTTAACAAAAATCCTTCCATTTGGACGTCACTCTCTCTTCCTTCCCATAAAATTCATCATCTATATCCTTCCCAATATCATTTTTCTTGCAACTAACAGTAGCAGTTGTCCTATTTTAAGTCGTAATTCTTCATCAATATAATATGCATAATTTATACAATAATATTTCTATAGTAAATCAACTTGTTTCTTTTTTTTGTTTTCCCATTTTTCTTCTCCCTTTTCTCTATTGTTGATGGCCTGCACCAGAATTTAGATAGTAAAAAAACTACTTCTATGTCAGCCTTGAGTATTTTCAAGTTGGTACACATCTTTCCACCTTAACTCTATAAACAAATTTTGAATCTATTGAACATTTTCTCAAACCCTTTTCGAGAATTGAAGTTCAGAATCCAAGATTTAAGAGATACATGACTTTGAATCATGCAGACTTATAAGCTATTAAGGAAGGGTTTAGACTATACTTGGAGAAAGAGGAATTGGGTTGTTGCTTTAGGAGATGGCGTTTATAGGGCTTATTGTTCACCCTTTATGGTTAGAAAGAACAAAAGATTTTTGAAGCTCATAAGTGTTTTTGTTTCTTTAGCTTAGATGATGTCTGATTCCTCTCATGTAATTGAGATTATTTCGGAAGATTTGAAGGAAGTAATTGAAATTTGAAACAGATTCTAAGATCGTTAAATAACATGGGACATTTAATAATTTAAGTAATTAATAGAAAAATTAACTGAAATGCGACATTTTTAATTGGTTATGGAAGCAATATGATACAGTCACGCGTGTCATCTGCGTGTTCGCAAACAATGAGTCAAAATGACTCAACGATATTCAAAACTTTTGTGAGGGTAACAAGACACTTGCAAAATTAAGGTGTCTTTTTGAAAATCCGAAATAACTTCAGTGGTGACTTTATGTCTTTTTTCATTTTTTTAAAAATTAAATAATATTATAATATAATTTTCATTTATTTATTACTTGGTGTGTTTTGGTCAATATTTAACAAATAAAAATGAATATAGAAAATATCAAACTAGTTAACATGGAAATCAACGTGAGCTAGTTTGATCTCACTTTCTTTGACAAATATGTTATCACTTTGCACACTTCTCTAGTTTGATCTCGTTATATATTATTTTTGAAATTTTTTTGAGTAATTTTTTTTTAACAAACAAATTCTTGATCTATTATTGATTTATTTTTTCTTGATCTACTGATTCGATTTTTACACACATTAAAATCACTACTATGGTCTATGAGCATGATCAAGATAAAACTAAAATGCAATACAAAGTGATTGAAACTCCACATCGATATACTTTTGATTTTTCATCACCAAAATAAAAAAATAAACGATACAATTGCATTTGTGTTACTATCTATTTCATTATGTGAAGATCTAACATATTCTGCACTTTGCTCTAGTAAGTTAGAGAATTTCTGGTTGTTCTATAATATATAGTTAATGGATGTTAGATTAAGTTTAGCACTTTGCTCTAGTAAGTTAGAGAATTTCTGGTTGTTCTATAATATATAGTTAATGGATGTTAGATTAACAAAATAAGTGTAGATTAAAATTTCAAATTATGTTATTCAAGAAGAAACTCTTTAAAAATAATTTATCTTAAATTGCTATTAAGTTCGAGTATTTTTCATATTCGAGTATATCAAGTATAATGAACATAATAAACGTAATTATGTCTTTGTAAGTTGAATTATGTTTCTTCTACACATCTTTTTAAAATCTGAAATAGAAAAAAATAATGAATAAATATTTTTCATGAATTCGTTGATGAAACTTTTAAATTACTTCGACCTTGAATGCCGGTGATTCGCGTCAATGGTATTGAAGAAACAAGAATAATGATGAAACAAGAACGATGAACTATTCCTATTTTCGATAAGTCAAGACAGATTTGGACGAACTTGGTAAAATACATTTGGAGTTTAATTACCTTATACTACTATATTTATATATAGTCGGCTATAAATATGGTATTTGATCAAACATATTTTAAGTGCTCTTGGATATGGAGTCGACTTTGTTATGAAGCGTTTTACCTTTATTATGAACTTTTCAATGCGAACTCAAATTTAGTCTATGTCAAAAAACATGTTGAAATTTCACCCAAATTTAATTGTCCAAAAATATTTAAGAATCTATCGCGATTCCACTATTGTGAAAATTAACGTTCGAGTACAACTCACAATATTTGAAAGTACTTCAAGTTATGAATAACATTAAGGGACAAATAGTAGCAACATTGGGGTGGTGGCGCAGTTGGCTAGCGCGTAGGTCTCATAGCTTAACGAGTAATCCTGAGGTCGAGAGTTCGAGCCTCTCTCACCCCATTACTCTTTTTTTTTGATACGTACATCCGGGTCGGGCTTACCACACCAACCGGAAACCCGACCCGAATAATTGACCTGGATCCTTTTTTTGTTAGTATTATTATTTCCGCAGCCACCTCCAAAACCCTAAAACCCTTCCTTCCCTGTTAAATCTCTGAAAGAGCAGAGAGAGACAGCCTACCAGCAAAGCAAAAATGGTGAAGAAAAGCAAAAGTAAGTAACTGAATTGAAGTTTTGATTCAGTTTTCCTTTGAGTTTTGGTTAATAATATGCAGATGTTTTGCAGAGAGTAAGAGTAAGAGGGTGTCTTTGAAGCAGAAACATAAGATTATAAGGAAAGTGAAGGAGCACCATAAGAAGAAGGCCAAAGAGGCAAAAAAGCTTGGACTTAATAAGAAACCTAAGGTAGAGAAAGATCCAGGAATTCCTAATGACTGGCCTTTTAAGGAGCAGGAACTCAAGGCTCTTGAGGCTCGTCGTGCTCGTGCTCTCGATGAGTTGGAGCAGAAGAAAGCTGCCCGTAAAGAGAGGGTAATCACTTGTTCCCATGCTATCTATGCTTTGCCAGATTTATTTGAACTTTATACTGTTACTAGTATGAGCACATGTAATTTTGCTTTCTGTAAAATTATGAAATCAAAGATAGTAATAACTTATCCGCACTGATGTTTACATCAAATTAATAGATAAGCTAGAAACACTTGTTTAATTCAATCTGGAAACGTTAACAGTTGAAGAGAAATGTAGGTGTGCATGTGTAATTAGATATTAAGAAGCAAATCTACGGTATTTCGCAAAGCCGCAAAAGGAGAAGTAGGGGGATTCTAACATCAAAACACATATCAAAGTATAATGATATTACATTAATTATAACAGTATTCTATTAGAAAAAAAAGAAGTTCACTTGAAAAAGAAAAGGAAAGAGGCTATTAAATTTCTTCTGAACAGTTATTGCGTATGAACTTATTTTAGCTGCTAACTGTGAAACAACTTATGCCAAACCAAGGAAACCTTGGTAGCAGAGATTTAAGAGTAATCTTGGTTGTCCCAAAGATGATCTTTAATTGGTTTATTACTCATGTCTCCCAAAGTTAACAAATTTTTTTGCCAAACCATCTATGGAAAGATGCTGTATCAATGTCTCCATTGTGCGGCGCTATGAAAGAGAAAAAGAATTCTGCCTCGCTAGCCTTTTCACCTCTTCTCTTCCGTCGGTCTTGTACTGAGCCATCAGAATAGGGATGGTGCCAAGAAAGGCAGTTTAATCTATATCTGTAGAACGAACAAAGCAAAGATATTCAAATAAAGAATTTGTGAGGGAATGACTATTCATATATTGAATTTTCATCCAGGCAAGAAAAAGTCTATGGAAAGATGCTGTATATGTCGCAGCCTTCTTAAACAAAATGAACGAAGGCCCAAGGGCTTTTATCCATCAGACATGAATGAAAGGGGATGACACCACTCTAATGATTGGAAAAATCCTAGAAAAGCCACTTCCATCCTTTGGCCCAAAAAGTACACTATTCTATAAAATCCAATAAAAAGTCTTCTAAGAGAATAGGTAAAATATCCATGTATAGCCTCTGGTTCTTCACTATTTTTCGTCATATCTGGTGATCTACTGTATCATACTCTATGTCCTGTTCCTCTAATTTCAGTCACCAAGAACCTTATGCGTACTGTGCAAAAAAGAATCATGCATAAGATCAGTTATACCATATACTGTGTTCGAATTCAATTAAGACAATTCTATTGTTAGATTAAGTACCTGTGGTGGATCATATCCAACATACTCATTATACTTAATAGGGATATCCTTGTGCTCTGATGGAATCTACTTGCTACAAGGTACTTTAATGTCATCTGGTCTTGCTGGGATTATCGAGATCGAGAAACAGGATCTTAGCTTTCTTTTGTCATAAACCTAGAGAAGCCATAATGCCATAGAACCAATCCAAGAGAAGATCATAGGGGATTTGTATTTTCTCAATGCCATCTACGGAGGTTCCAATTCTTCAATCACTGACAGTCAAAATTCAATCTGAAAAATTTCTTAAATCATCCTAATATGTGCCTAACTGATTTCTTTGCAATTTCATATTCCTCGTTAGCTGTTAGATTTCACAATGGACCCATAAATTGAAAGAATTTGGAGCAGCATTAACAATATCTTGCCTAGTTCCTTTTCTAAAATCCAATACGCTCTACGTGGAACCAATAATAACTTTTCCCACTTCATTAGCTTTATCGTACTCCCTTTCTGAACACAATAAAGCAATACATGAATCATAAGAACTAAAGTCGAGCAGTTGGGTTATTTGAGTGTCGTTGGTTATTGTGGTAGTTTGATGCCTCCTATGTTGTCCAACTCTTGCACGATTTGGAGTCTATATCTGTACAACACACCCTCTTCTGATAGGGAATAACATGGACCACTTCATTGAGAATATTAACTGCCTCTTGGATGCTTCCTCACTCACACAATAAAGAAAGAGAACTTATAATAGATTTTGTTTCAATCTTGTTTTCAACTCTGCCAAGAAAATCAATAACAGGTTTTGATTGAAACATCTCCCTCAAAATTTATCGAGATTCTTCCATCCTTCCTTTATCACATGAGCCTCTCACCAAGTACATGAAAACCAAAAAATCAGGTTGCGTACCTTTCATTTTGAACTCAGAAAAGAACCCAAGAGCACCTTCCTATGTCTCCGTTCTTACAATAGCTGTTAAGTACTCCACCGACAGTGAATTCATCTGGTGTTAGTCCTTTAGCTTGTTATCATAGTGAAGCTTCAATACTTCATGTAGTTGACCTAAGTTGCTACATCCATCAATGAATGAAATGTATATGTGAGTATTCAATCTAAAGATTCTTTAGGGACATTTCCTCAAACAACTTCCTTGCATCTTCTAAAAGATCTTTTGATAAAGTGTCAATGGGTATTACCATGTGATTTCTGAAGGAATTATATAATAAACAGTAAATTCATAAACAACCATTCAAGAACTGCTGATTAAGGTTATTTTTAATTTTTCCTTTACAAAAGGTCTCTTTCACTCGCATCCATTTTTCTAGAGATTTACGTGATAGCAAAATTGAAAACTTCATGGACCTATGATATGGAATTCATGCTTATTATCAAGCTGATCAAATTCCAAAATTTTTGGAGCATTGTCCTAAAACTTTCAAATGGCTTATTAATTGCGCTGCCACTTGGTTTAATGTGGTGCTTCTTCCTCTCCTAATAAATATATAGATTTAGAGGTATTTAAAGGCTCTGTATTGGCTTGATTTTATGAATAATGGGGGCGCTTTTGCTACCTTACAATGTTTGATTGCTGTCTACTTGTGCTGGAATTTTCAATGGAATTTATGGAAATGATATTGTGGTTCTCTGTGTCGCTGATATTCACTGTCATCTGTTGATTTTGATATGAAAATATCTTGGTTTTTATATTTTTCTACTTGATACAAAGAAATAGAAAGGAGCTTGGACTTGTTTAGGAATTTCAATGAATTTGAGATAAATCATAAACATTTAATGATGGGAATTATCTGAATTCCTGGGTCTATGAAATAAAAAAGAATGTGTCTCACTGATTTTCAGGTAAGATTTACTACTTTTTTGTGTGCTCGGGGAGGGTTATATAGATAAAAATAAAACATTAACCGAGTGGAATCAATGACTTAAGCATTTCTATTAAGGGCCTTTACAAAGGTATAGGTGGCTACTGAGCCTGGGCCATCTCAGCCTTGAAGTTGGAAGACCAACTCATATGTTAATGGTGGAAAAAACTGTGTTTGATATAGGTTTCTTGCTATTGGGTTTCCGGTTTCCTAAGTTTCCTCCTGGTGACATTTTCTGTCCACATACTCCCACTGATATTGTTTTCCAGGCTAAGAAGAGAAAGCTTGGACTACTTGAGGATGATGATGTGTCCAAACTGGAAGATCTGACTTCAACGAAAGAAAAAGTTGGAGGAGGAAGGGTAAATGATGGCTCAGCTTCTTTTGTTAAACAACGAGGTAAGTGGAATTTTTTTTCTTTATGTTCATTATTTGTAGTTGGCAAAGGAAGTGGGAGTGAAATTAGAGGGCTTACTCCTTTTTTCTTTCTTTGATCTTGATGCTTGATTTTATGATGTAGATAACTCTGAAAGGGCTTTCTACAAGGAGTTGGTCA
Organism: Solanum tuberosum; assembly: GCF_000226075.1. Taxonomy (NCBI): domain Eukaryota; kingdom Viridiplantae; phylum Streptophyta; class Magnoliopsida; order Solanales; family Solanaceae; genus Solanum; species Solanum tuberosum. Next base: position 303,975 of record NW_006239407.1, on the reverse strand, counting down.
AAGTAATTGATGCTTCGGATGTAATTCTGGAAGTGCTTGATGCTCGAGATCCTCTTGGTACCCGCTGTCTTGACATGGAAAAGATGGTGATGAGAGCAGGACCTGAGAAACATCTTGTGTTACTCCTCAATAAAATTGGTATTTTTTTTGTTCTATTATTGTTAGCATTATCCTGCATCTGCTTGGGTTTTCTTTTCTTTTACAATACTTATCGAAGATAGCTACAGTGATATACCCCATGTCTTATACTATGTCATTCAGAAAGTAAAAGGCTGTTGGTTGGAGTTTAATCATAGAAGCACAAAGAAGTGGATATTGGTTATGATGTGTGAAATATATATATGTAAAATAATTTCCATATCTAAATATAATATGTATGTGTACGTGTCTCAGCTTTTCAGCCTTTTGATATAGGTCACTAACCTATATTCTGGTCTGTTTATTTTTGTTCTAGAAATGTTGCATCAGATTCCTAGATTGTTGATGGTTCATACAATGTTCTGTAGAGAAACTTTGAAGGGTTACTTTTTCATTGTTACTTGGATTAGATCTTTTACTTCTCAACTATTTTCTCCAGATCTCATTCCTCGGGAAGCTGCAGAAAAGTGGCTAAAGTATCTAAGAGAGGAATTACCAACGGTTGCTTTCAAGTGTAGCACCCAAGAACAGAAGTCAAACCTGGGTTGGAAGCCTTCCTCAAAGGCTGGTAAGAGTAAGACTAGCAATCTTCTGCAGACCAGTGATTGCCTTGGAGCCGAGACACTGATAAAATTGCTGAAGAATTACTCACGAAGCCATGAGGTACTTCCAGGATCATCTTTATGGGGTTCTCTCTCTAGTTTGTGTTGCAGTTGAGTTTTGGAATATGCATTGGAACTTCAACTTGTATACTTTTTGCACAAAGTGCTAGTAACCAATGGGTTTAATTGTTTTCTTTCTCATTCAGATAATTTGAATTTCAAATGAATGCTTTTGGGACATCAAAATTCTAATGGATAAAGCCAGGTGGAATTTAAAATCTACAGTAGCTTGACATTATAATCCCCATTTCTCAAATCCTCTCTTACACTTTGGACATTTCAAGTCTCTTATCTCTGTCAGTTGTGGGTGTGTTGGGTGTCTCTGAATGTGTTATTAAGAGAACTTTGCTTCTAAGAATCAAGATGAACTAGGAGACATTAAACTTCGTCATCAACATCGAGAAGTTGTTTGAGCTTCTCTGGCAAAGTTACTTGCACTTTACATGCTCTTTCAAACCTTGAACTTATCGTTTGATAAAAAAAACTTGAACTCATCATATGTGCAGCTTGTTTAGCTGCATTTAGGTGGGTGCACCTGGAAATGGCTATCTTGTCACATGTAAATGCCCAATTATACTTAACCACTATCGACATGGGTGCGTTCTATGGTAAAATTCTTGTGCGTTTAGATGCATAAGATGAAAGGTTTTGGAGGAATAAAATAAGAAGAAATTTAAAGTACTTCATAGACCTTTCTTTGTTTAGTTTAGTCAATCATGTTATTTCATTTTGCAGTATGCTCGAGTTATTCTTTGTTACCCACTAATGATAATTTCTTGCAGATCAAGAAATCAATCACTGTAGGAGTCATTGGTCTACCAAATGTTGGTAAAAGTAGCCTGATTAATAGCTTGAAGAGATCTCACGTAGTCAATGTAGGTGCTACTCCAGGATTAACGAGATCCCTGCAAGAAGTCCAGTTAGATAAGAATGTTAAATTGCTGGACTGCCCTGGGGTTGTGATGCTTAGGTCTGCATCTGAAGATGATGCATCTATTGCTCTTCGAAATTGCAAGAGGATAGAGAAGTTGGACGACCCAATTGGTCCTGGTAATTGGATTTTGTTTCCCATTTTTGCTTCTGATTCTACTCTTTCAATAGTATTGATGTATCTAATTGCTAGTTCTGTGGGTTTACAGTGAAGGAGATTCTCAAACTTTGTCCAGAAAGAATGTTGGTTACCATATACAAGGTTCCTACCTTTGATTCCGTGGATGATTTTCTTCAGAAAGTTGCTATGGTTAGGGGTAAGCTCAAAAAGGGAGGAATTGTTGATGTTGATGCTGCTGCAAGGATCGTTCTGCACGACTGGAATGAGGGTATGTGTGAATACCATTTAGTTCCCTTCTAAAGATTTAAACTTCAAAAATGTGAGGGAGTTTCACGCTCATAGCTGAAGTCACCATATTATTAAGATCTGATGTCCCATTGACACATTCCAGGGAAAATTCCATACTACACCTTGCCCCCAACCAGGAACGAGGGGGAGCATTCAGAGGTCAAGATAGTTTCAGAACTTGGGAAAGAATTCAATATCGATGAAGTTTATGGAAGTGAGTCCTCTATAATTGGAAGTCTGAAATCTGTCAACGATTTTAACCCAGTTGAAGTTCCATCAAATCGGCCTGTTAGCTTTGATGATAACATGCTCGAGGTAAGTGATTTCCCTGTTATACTTCTAGGAACACTACTTGTATTTAATTACTGTTGTATTCTGTAATTGCTGTACCTTTGACCATTTCTGAACTTCATATGTTATCAGTTTTAGATGATTGCATCTAGTTTTGTATTTAAAGGCTGCATTGGCTATTAAGTCATCTTTGAATGCTCTTTGAACCCAATTATCATACGTGGCCATTTTTTTGTTTTGCGTTCTCCATTTATGAGCATGATTCTCACAACTATAGTCATACGTGGCCATTTTTTTTTTGCGTTCTCCATTTATGAGCATGATTCTCACAACTATAGTCTTTTTCAAAAGAGAGTCTTGAATTATGTTTCCTATTTACATTTCAGGACAATTTGCAGCAGCCACTGGCTGAAAATGATAATGCCACAGAAAACCTTGTTAGTGAGAATGGAGATGAGCCAATGGATTCCGGAGAAGGAGATGGAGCCCAGACGAGGGGCAAAAGTGCTAGTAGTAGACAGAATGAGAAGTTATACGGTGAGGAAGGCATGTTGAACACTAAACAGAAGAAAGCTGAGAAGAAAAGGAGGAAGAAAGACAAGCCCTCAACTGCCAGTGATATGGACGGCGATTATGACTTTAAGGTAGATTATATCAAGAAGGATTCTGCTATGGATGATGCCAATGAAGTTGTAGCAACTGATGAAAGTAAGAACAACAGATTTGAGCTGCCATCTGGGGTTGAGTTGGATAATGAATGACGATAAACTCCCAGCTAGGAACTATGCTTGAAATTAGTTTTTGTGGTTGCTGAATTTTTGTTTGCCTTGTAAAATATATTTGATACCAGAAATCTTTTCTGTTGTACTAAATTGAGGCGATTATATATCACGATAAACATTTTTGTCCATTGCATCTTGTCTCTTTCCCCAGTTTAGTTTGTGTCATAATCTACAGACAAAATATGTAAAACGAGTCCACAGACATGTTATTTGCACGACTAATTTGTAAGTCACAAATTTAGTCTCTCTGTTCTGCAGATTAGAGAATTTCTTGATGTGGTGATAGCTCTGTCATCTATATACAATTTTTTGCACCATCGACACGACTTACAACATTGTACTAGAATTTATTACGTTTTATCAACTATGTATGTAAAGTGAAAAGGTACAATATTTATGGTGAAATGATATTCACAGAGAAAGTTCTGTTCCTCTTCCACAAGTATCATACTGTTCCATTGAACAAATCTAAACTAGGTATAACAAGATTTCATCACAAGGATGAATGTAATACAACTACAGTATCAGTCTCCATTTGATATCCCTAACTCAGAGTCCTTGGCAGGCTGGGAATTTATGTTTGTTCGTGGACTAGCTATGTTCCCAGAAGCTGAGGCTGCAGTTGCTGTCGATGAATCTGCTTCAAACGAGTTGGAAATAAGTCCTTGTGTTTCCATCGTTTCACGTGCTGCTTTCTCTTTGGCTTGTTTGGCTCTTTCAAGAACCTCCTCCTGTTTTTGCACAAACCATTGAGGTTACACATTTCTCGCAAAGTAGTCTATAATCTTTATTACTAAGGATTTTAAACAACTCTGGACATCCAGGAATCATAAACAAGAATTTCATCGTTACGATGCTTAGCCTGTGAATAACATAGTAAAGATACACAGGCTGATTGTGTGTATACCAAGAGGAAACATTATGCAAAATTTTAGCTTTTTCTAATTTTACAGGTTTTCTTGTAGTTGTTGGTAAATGCCAATCCGAAACTATTAAATATCATTGAATGAGGGCCTCCCAAAGGAAAATAAAACAAATTGCTCAGACCATTCATATTAATTAATGTAACTTATAGCATTTAGTTTTGCAACTTCAACTACTTAATACCTGAAAGTCCTGAACTTGCTTTTGTTGCTCTGCTTGCAATCTGCCAACTGTACTTAGGAACTCCCCTACTGTAGACTCTATGCGCTCAGTAACTGCTTCTGCCAGAGCTTTACCTAAAAAGAACGCATCAAGGATATTCTTACTCTCATTTTCACCTGCAAGAGAGATGATTTTAGTTATTGGAAGATATGCAGGAATCTAGCAAGACTGAAGAAACAACAAATTAGTGGCTAATCTCATATTATAAAGGAAACTCGATGACACCCTCCGTGCACCCAACCAAACCAAAGCAAGAGGAAAAAGAAAGTCTAGACAAGCCAAAAAGAAATGGGAAGAACTAATGGAAGGTGTATTCTCGGTTTCAAGTTACAAAGCAAGTCTCTTTGAACCGCTACTACAAATCATAAACAAATTGCAGGCTCTTCAAATGGAGCAGAGAGAGAATTTATTCCAAATGAAGGGAGATGTCCCAAGTCAGAAGGACTGTACAATAGGCAAGAACTCCCAAGGCAGAAGATGACTTTGCAGTCAGCAGAAGTTTGCATTCTGGACACAAAAATGATAGAACTACTCTATTAATTCTAATTGATCAGTATGTAGAACTTGTATATCAAGGAGGACACTGCCCTCAAGTTGCTTCTCTTTTTCTGTTGAGCATCTTGATGATTCGTTGTACTTGGTTATTTCGTGTGGTCACAATTAGATCTCCTAGCTGTAGAGTCACAGTCATAGCTTCTAAGTTTTAATTATCCATATCACTCTGGCCAACCACATGACTACCAAACTGGAACTACTTTAACACAAGGTAAGGCATATTTAATAATACAAACCAAAGGCTTCGACTATTATCCAACATCCGTAGCTTAAGTATACCGTATGACTAGGCAGGATATACTGTACCTCCTTCATATCACCTTTGCTAAACAATATTTTTTAGCTTACAAGCAGCACACCACCATACCATAATGGTACCAAGGACAACAAATAGAGACAAATATGAGAAATGGGTGATATTCCCTACTGAATAACAAAAAATTAAAATGAAATAGCAGTGGAGAAATGGCAAACCAATCCAAGTTAGCCAATACAGCTTTTAAACAAACAGAACTGAAACAAGAATTCTTTGCCCCTCCTTTTGTACCAAGAAGCAAGTCCAAAACACAAGTGTAATGGATTCGTCTATTATAAATTACTCCTCTGACTTATATTATACGACACCCTTTCCTGTTTAATCTATCTAAAAAGAATGGCATCTTTTTCTTTTTTGAATTTGTTTAAATTAACATACCCAGTTTAAACTTAATGACACGACTTGTGGACCCACTTGATAAAATTCATTCTTTTACAATGAGAGAGAAAAAGAAAGACATGTGAAATCCTCACCGAGCACTCATGTAATAGGATAATTAGGGTACTTAGGATATGGCTTACATGTCAAACATCTTCTTCAATTTATTAAACTCCGTATCCGGTCAAACACCTACATATAACACAGGGGAGGGAATATTAGTTATGGAGATATCTCAGACATCTTGAATAAGGTGATGGGACACGTTTAATAGTTAGAGCTCTATCTCTAGGAAGGAAGACACTATTGGGAAGCTCACTCTAGGTAGGGCTCAAAGCAGAAGGTCGAACCTATCATTTCGCAAGAATCATAAAGTTAAAACTAATCAATATGGACATGTGAAGATTTTTTTTCCCCTTAATTCTCCGGGATCAATAGTAATTCTAGTTTTAGACAAGTTTCCTTTGAAGTAGATATGACTACCAAGTATATCTGGTATCTTACTCCTTGCGACTCAAGGCCCCAACCGACCAGTTAGACAATTTGCAAAAGGGAGAAACCATAACTTATCATCATGGATACTAAAAGCAAGCGATTGGATTCAAGATCTTCAGTCAGTACGTTTTCAGTCACTGATGCCACATCAACAACAAGTTAAGTCGGTAAATGTGCAATACCACAACACAGCAGCAGACCTACATTATGACTACAGAGTGCACGTTCACCCATAATCGGTGGCTCAAGAACAGAAATGTGGGTAGGAAACTATAAGAAAGGTCATACTGGAAAAGGAGGTCCATCCTCAAAATGCACTCATGGGTGCCCCTGGCAAGAAGCTGCTCCTTTGTTCTTTAATTGCACATCAATCACAAGTTAAATTCATGTCTTGCACATAGAAGCTCTTTCTTTCTTTTCCTTTTGTCACTTCGATTTGGCACTCGAACTCTAATACGAAAGACTGCTCATGGCAAGTGTGAAAGTGAGAATTAATACACAAGTGATTCCCAGTAGAGGAAGTTTCAAGTACCTTGGGTCAATAATCCAAGAAAACATGGAGATTGATGATGATGTTGGCCATCATATTAGAGCGGGGTGGATGAAATGAAGGCTCACATCTGGTGTGTTGTGTGATAAGAATGTCCCAACAAGACTTAGAAGGTAAGTTTTATAAAGTGTTTATGAGACAAACTATGTTATAAAGGGCGGATTGTTGGCCAGTCAAAAACTCGCAAATTCGAAATGAGAATGTTGAGATGGATGTGTGAGCATACTAGGAGAGATAAGATTAAGAATAAAGATATTCGAGACAAGGTGGAGGTGACTTTTGTGGTGGACAGGATAAGGGAGGTAAAAACTGAGATGGTTCCGGCATATGAAGAGGAGATGCACCAATGAGAAGGTGTGAAAGGTTGGCTATGGTGGGTATGAGAAGATGTTGAGGTAGGCCAAAGAAATACTGGGTCGGGGAGCTTAGACATGACATGGCTCACTTGACCCAAGATAGGAGGATACGAAGGTAGAGTATTATGGTAGAAAGTGAGTAGATAGTCAAACATTGTCTAGTTTTCCTTATTAATAATCTTATTATTCCTCTCCTACATTCTAATCATTATGCGTCAATTACCTTATATTTGTTCATTTTGTTGTTTCTATTATTCTCTTCTCATTTACTTTTAACATGACTTCTTCATTATTCTATTTTCATTCCATACTTGATTTTAATATGCTTTACTTAAGTCAAAGGTTTATCGAAAACAACCTCACTACCTTCACAAAGTTAGGAATAAATCTACATACACACCACACTCCCCAGACTCCACTTATTAAATTACACCGGATATGTTATCGCTGTTATTGTACTTAATTAAACATGATTATTTGTGTTTAGTATACTACATATTAACTTATTTCTTTTGTACACACTTTTTTCCAAGACTAAAACCCTTTCCATCCTTTCATTAACTTCAAACCCTTCCACTACCAGAACAATTACTGGGTGACAGTAATATACACCCCTACTTCCTTGAAAGGCTAAACATAAATACATGTTTAAAAGATTGTTGAAAAAAATAGGACATACCAGGAGGAGGAGGAGGGTTGGAGCTGAAATTACAAGTGAAAGTGAGTGGTGCAACATTTCCACTTCTGTTTGTGGTTGGAAAAGAGGAATTCCATGGGGGAATGATGCAATTACGTTGGAGACGATGAGTAGGAGAAGGAGCAGGAGAATACAGTGAGGAAATTGTGAATACCCCACTCATATTCTCACTTGAATTTCAGATCTGATTGATTCACTGATTATCGATGGGATTTTTTTTTCTTACCTGTGGTGGGCTGCTCTACTCGTATTCTTCAAATTTGTTTTTAACTTTATAGTGTACTAATATTTCTATTCATTCTTTCCACTCTTTTTTTTTTGGTAAGAGGAGTAGGTGGAGATAATTAAAGAAAAAGGGAAAAAATATCTTTAAATTACATGAAATTCAATAAAAATATTTGAGTCATTAATATTTAAGTTCAAAAATGTTTATCTTGTTATTTTTAGGTCAAAAGTGTCATTTTTAGAATACATTATTTTCTTAATAAAATATTATTTCTAAAAAATCTTTTTCCTTTTAAAGCTCTTTTTATCAATTAAAATAGAATTACATTATATACTTTTAAAACTGATACATTATATATATATATATGGTAACAGTATTAATAATTCTTATTTAGATAATAATTTTAAGAATTCTAATAAGATGGAAAATATTTTGTATTTCTTAACATTTTTCAAATTGAAGTAGGATAAACAATTGCTAATATATTTCCAAAATTTTAAAATTAATATGAAAAAGAGTTAACAATAACTCCTTGATATTTTAAAGATATTTTTTTATTAGAAAAATGTAATAAATCTTTGTGTTTTATGACATTATAATTGCTATATCTTAATTTTAATATTAGCATATGCTTATGCTTCTTCAATTAAAAGAATATTAAGAAATAAAAATATACTCTATTTCATTAGGAAAAATAATTTATCATTAAATAACAATTAATGATCGTTTCAATATGTTCTTTTATATAGAAAAAATAATGATGTGTTATAATATTTTTATCAAGAAAAAGTTGTGTTTTTAAAAAATAATAATAATTGTGTTTAATGATGGAGGTGATAGTGTCTAATTAATCTTCACATTCTATTTTTTCAAATGGGACGTAACTTCGTCGGACTGAACAAAAATAATTAATTTTAAATTTTGGAGTATTACAGTTATCGCCTAATTTTAGAAAAATTAAAAAATCCTATTAAAAATTCAAGAAATTGTATCTACGAAATCAATTAGATTCTAGGTAAGAGTCTAAGGTATTCCAAAGAAAAGTTATTAACACCCTTCAGAAATCATAACTATGGATCTCGATTGAACTCATTTTTTCGATTGAGGAGATAATTCTTTTGTTTTTTCACGAATATAATAACCATTAAATATATACAGAGAATAAAGTAAAGTATTAATGAAAGACACCTAATATTTGCATATCGTCAATAACATAGATCAACAACAAGAAGAAATTAGAAGAATATTCAAAATGCCTTTCGAGTGTCTTCCTCGGGAAGTAGCTCTGAGTACCTACAAAACACTTAGTAAAAGTGTTTGTAATGAATAAATATTGATCAAACTAAAGTAAGCAAATGATAATAAAAAAATAAAATTCAATTTATGTATGTGTCATGAGAGGCCTTGAAAATCAATTAAATTTCTTCATCGGCCAAGTATCGTAGTATCTTGCTCAAATTAGTTAATATCCATGAATTATAATATTAAAAAATGTGGAAAACAAATCAACACAAAACCAAACACGAATATTACAAAAAAATAATAACAATTTCATAGTAAGATAACAAAGAACGGAGCAACAATAGCAAAACTAGAGCAACAACCATAATAAAAAGGAAAAAATGACAAATATACCCCTGAACTTTTATAAATAGTATGCGTATACCCTTCGTTATACTTTTAGGACGTCAGTATCCTTGCCGTTCAAATTTTGGAGCATATATACCCTTTAAGTTAACAGTGGTACACGTGTCGCGATCCTAACCACTGACTTGATATTTGTTAAATTTCTGCCCAAAATTAAAAAACTCCACCTGAATTAATCTAGAAACCCGCCCAAATACATAATACCCATGACCCGAAAATATTAACCCAAATCCCCAAATCAATTCACCTAAGGGAGAAGAACAAAAGTGGCAACCGTAGCTCGCCACTACACGACGGCTGAAGATGTATAATTGTAGGCTGAAGCATGATCGGAAGGGCAAAATATTGAAGCACGAGTATCAATCAAAGCAGCTTCCGTTAACGAGGATACAGCCAGATCCCCGATGGTTCATCAATACTCGGGAGAAATTGGAATCCTTTAGAGAAGAGATCCAGGATCGGCTTTCTAGCAACTACAATATCATAATGAATGGAAGTAATTTGCCTATGTCCCTTGTGAATGAGCACAAGAAGAAAGGAAAAGCTCATCAACTTGGCAGTAAGCCTTCTGCTGGAACAGAGAAGAAACACGCAAAACATTTTAAATCATTAGCCAAGAAGGCCGACACGCCTTAAGATCTCCCCTTCCACAATTCATGAAGAGACAGACCATCTAAATACAACTTTTTTCCAAGATGATTCGAGGGAGAAGCCAAAGATAAGATTGGATAACTCAGATTTTAGTAAATTAGTAGATACTTCAGTTTATTCGAGAACTTTAGGGAAGTAAAAGTAGAGTCTTATATAAATATCAAGAAGACAACTATGATACTTAGTTTCTTGGAATGCTGGTAGAACAACGACTATTGACAATTGCTGTTGATTTTGGCTTTGAGGAATAACTCCTTTATGAGTTGATTTTTTTTTTCATATTCTGAGTTTGTTTAAAAATAAAAATAAAAAAATCACCTAATTTAAGATCCTACTCCGACCCCAAAACTCCTTCTCTTTCTCATTCACCTCTTCTCTCCAAACAAATCTAACCCTACTACTTAACCAAATCCTAATCCTAGTATCAGTCTTTGTGCTTGTTTGGATGGGTCTTCCTCTTCTATGAGAAAGTTGAGGAGAAATTGGAGGATTTAGTGTTGAGGATGATTTGGGGATGAAGATGGGGAAAGATGCTGCTAAACAAGTGTTTAAGTTGCTTAATTTGAAATTAAGTGAATTGATTTGGGGATTTGGGTTAATATTTTCGGGTCATGGGTATTATGTATTTGGGCGGGTTTCTAGATTAATTCGGGTGGATTTTTTTAATTTTGGGCAGAAATTTAACAAATATCAAGTCAGTGGTTAGGATCGCGACACGTGTACCACTGTTAACTTAAAGGGTATATATGCTCCAAAATTTGAATGACAAGGATACTGACGTCCTAAAAGTATAACGAAGGGTATACACATATCATTTACAAAAGTTCGGGAGCACATTTGTCCTTTTTCCCAATAAAATAACCAAAAAATTGGTATGATACAAATTTTAAAAAATAAGTGTAAAACATTTTGAGGAGTTATGTAATCAAAAGAGATTATAAACACATTTGGAAGATAAAATGGTTGGTTTAATTACCATGTCACCAAATAGATCTAAAAGGCTAACTCCAATGCTTAATGAGAGTATTGTTTGAAAGAGATTATAGCCAATTCCCACGCCAATGCAAACTAGCATGTAACTGCAATTACAACCAATCGTAAGTGTATATATCTAACACAATCTTAAACTTAGCACGAGAGTACCAGAACACATGATTAAGTGATCTTATTAGATAGTTTCTACTCAAATTTTAGAAAGTATATCTAGTAAAAACACCTTACATGCATTCAGGTGCTCAACTGAAAGAAAAAATATATTCTATTATGTTATATTTCACGGATGGTATTCTTCCTATAAGTAAAACAAGAAGAATTATCACGAAGAGAGTGAAACACTTGCACATAAACATAAACATGACTTATTTCAATTGAACATCCGAACTGGTTGAACACATGATGAAGTGTTTTTATTTATAGACATTTTCTATTCAAATTTTAGAAAATGTCTAGTAAAAACACCTTACGTTCAGATACTCAATTAAAAAAATAATAATATTATATCATGTTATATCTCTTTCTCATTCACCTCTTCTCTCCAAACAAATCTAACCCTACTACTTAACCAAATCCTAGTATCAGTCTTTGTGCTTGTTTGGATGGGTCTTCCTCTTCTATGAGAAAGTTGAGGAGAAATTGGAGGATTTAGTGTTGAGGATGATTTGGGGATGAAGATGGGGAAAGATGCTGCTAAACAAGTGTTTAAGTTGCTTAATTTGAAATTAAGTGAATTGATTTGGGGATTTGGTTAATATTTTTGGGTTATGGGTATTATGTATTTGGGCGGGTTTCTAAATTAATTCGGGTGGATTTTTTTAATTTTGGGCAGAAATTTAACAAATATTAGGTCAGTGGTTAAGATCGAGACACGTGTACCACCATTAACTTAAAGGGTATATATGCTCCAAAATTTGGACGGCAAGGATACTGACGTCCTAAAAGTATAACGAAGGGTATACACATACCATTTACAAAAGTTCGGGAGTATATTTGTCCCTTTTCCCTAATGAAAATAAAAAATATTTTTTTTATTAAATTTAAAGCAACAATAATAAGAATGATAAAACTGTAGTGACATCTAAAGCAAAAAGAATCATTGACTTGAATTTGCAATTGATAAAAAAAAGCTGTTCTCAAGATAGCTGCAATTGATGTTGAAATTTCATCCAAAAAATCTAGTTTGCTCAAAGAAGAAAAGAGGAATGAAGAGCTCTCAGATGAAGAAAGTAAATATATTTTCAAATAGATATCAACAAAGCATAGCACCGCCTAAATGAAGCAAAAGAGATACGTGTCAAGAAATACAACTGGGACTAGCTAATATTTATCTTTTGTATTTACAGTATTTTTTATACATAATGTTTCTATTATTTAGTTTCTAGAATGTATAGCTGGTAGAATTCTGTTACGAAAGGATTCCTTTTTTCATGTATAAATAGGTGTACAGAGTAATGAAAAAATACACATAATTTTTTTCCATCTTTTATCTTCAATTTCTTCATGGTATCAGAGCAAGGTTTGATAAAACTGCTCATTGTTTAATCTGTTCTTTCTTTCTTCTTTCCTTATGGCTATAGAAGAAGAAACCCCTGCAGTTAAAGGTGCTGGATCTCCTTCCATGGATCCCAGCCACCTTTATTTTCTGCATTCCTCAGATCATCCTGGGATGAACTTGGTCAATACCATTTTCGATGGCACATGGTATGGAGGTTGGTGTAGGTCAGTCTTATTGCTCTTTCAGCCAAAAATAAAATAGCCTTCATCGATGGGACTTGTATTGCACCTGCTTCAAATTCTCCAGAGTTCAAATTCTAGAGTAGGTGTAATGATATGGTTTTGTCATGGCTTCTTAATTCTCTCTCAAAAGAAATTTCTACTAGTGTCATATACTTCGTTACTGCAAAGAACCTCTGGACAGACCTAGAGGAAAGGTTTGGACAACCAAATGGAGCACAATTGTACCACTTGCAAAAAGAATTGAATGATTTAGTTCAAGATACAAATGACATAGCTGGTTATTTTACAAAGATAAAAAAAATATGGGATGAACTCGACACTTTAAATGAAAATATGAGGTGTGGTTGTAATTGTAATTGTGGTGGAAAGGATAAACTCACTAAGTCTTTGCAAGATAAGAGACTTATTCATTTTCTTATGGATTTAAATGAAGCTTATGCCTCTGTTAGGGAAAACATTCTCATGATCACTCCTTTGCCCAGTGTCAATGTGGCTTATTCTCTATTAATTCAGGATGAGAAACAAAGAGAAGTCTATGTGAACCATCAGTATCCTGGAGATTTTTTTTTTCTGTAGTAAATCAAACTGCTCAGAAACTAGGAAAATTATTTTTTCTAGAGATGTCATTTTTCATGAATCCATCTTTCCTTTCTCTACTCCTATTTCCCCTCTTCCTATTTTTCCTCAAGATCATGATTGTAGCAGTTCTGATTTTTTACAGCCTGATAATTGTTTGATCCTAGTTTATGGACAAATGAATGTTCATCTCCTCAAACATCAAACAATTCTTCCGCTCCATCTCCAAACACAATGGATCCTCACTCTCATATCACTTCTTCTGTATTTCCTCCCCTTCCTACTTCTACAGTTGCTACCATGATTGGAAGAGTTGTTACTAAACCTTCTTATCTCAGTGATTATGTGTGTAATGCAATATGCTTCACGCAACTCACTTCTTCTTGTTTTATTCCACATGTGCAGCCATCTATTATACATTTTTCATCCCTCTTTATTTCTAATCAGAACTTGTTAAACTCTATTTCCTCTATCACTGAACCAACCAGTTATGCCCAAGCTTCATTACATGCCGGCTGGCAGCAAGCCATTCTAACTGAGTTTGAGGCATTGATATCTAATCAGACTTGGGAAGTTATGGATTTCCCAACAGGTCACAAGACTCTACCATGCAAATGGGTTTGCAAAGTTAAATATAAATCTAATGGAAGTATTGAATGACTCAAAGCTCGACTGTTATACGAGGGGATACTCAAAGGGAAGGCATCGACTATAATGAAACTTTTTCCCCAGTTGTTAAAATGACTACCATCAGATTTTCTTTTTGCTATTGCAGTAAAGAGAAATTGGGAAATTTTTCAGTTGGATGTAAACAACGCTTTTCTCTATGGAGAATTGTTCGAAGAGGTTTATATGAAGTTTCCTCCGGGAATGCAGCCCTCTTCTCCTAATCTAGTTTGTAAACTGAAAAAAATTCTTTACAGTTGAAAACAGACATCCAGACAATGGTATGCCAGACTACCAACTGCTCTCAACTTTAAATGGTATGTGTCTTCTTTAAATGATTACTCTTTATTTTATAAGAAGGACATGGATCTCATATCAATTGTGGCAGTATATGTTGATGATATTCTAATGACCGAAAACAACCTTAGTGAGTTGAATGCTCTAAAACAGTTCTTGGATAGTGAATTCAAGGTCAAAGATTTGGGGGCAGTTCATTATTTTCTAGGTATGGAAGTCATCAGAGAAAAATAGGGGATCATTCTCAGTCAAAGAAATTTACCTTGGAACTGTTGAGTGAATTTGGGTCTCAAACTTCAGTTGTTGTGAATTCCCCTTTGGATTCTTCTATCAAGCTCAAATCGAATGAAGGTGATTTACTTCTTGACCTACTGTTTATCGACGACTCTTAGGAAAATTGAATTTCCTAACTCACACTCGTCCTGATCTCTCATTTGCGGTGCAACATCTCAGTCAATTTATGCAGCAGCCACGGTTTGCCCCATTTTTTGGCTGTTTTACGAGTCCTTCGATATCTTCGACTTGCTCCAGCATAAGGTCTGTTCTTCTCCACTAATCATTCTCTTGAACTATTGGCTTATTGTGACTTCGATTGGGTGTCTTGCCTGAATTCTTGGCGTTTTGTTAGTAGATATTACATCACCCTTGGTGGGTCTCCGATAGTTGGAAATCGAAGAAACAGGCATCAATATCATTATGTTCCGCTGAAGCGGAATATCGATCCATGCGTTGGGTTGTTGGTGTACTCACTTGGCTTGTTTATTTTCTTGATGATCTTTCAACTCCACCGTCTCTTCCAGTTTCGGTGCACTCGGATAGTTAATCAGCCCTTCACATCGTCAAAAATCTTTTTTTCCATGAGCGGACTAAACACGTTGAGCTGGACTGTCATTTTTTCCGTCAACAGTACCTGTTCGGTCTCATTTCACTCTGTTTTGTTCCTTCTTCTTCCCAGTTGGCGGACCTTTTCACAAAGCCCTTATCCAGACCTTTTCATCTCTCCGTTTTGGGGAAGCTGGGTGTTGCCGGCGTCCCCTCCACCTTGAGGGGTGAGGTGTTGAAATTTCATCCAAAAAATCTAGTTTGCTCACAGAAGAAAAGAGGAATGAAGAGCTCTCAGATGAAGAAAGTAAAGATATTTTCAAATAGCTATCAACAAAGCAAAGCACCGCCTAAATGAAGCAAACGAGATACAAGTCAAGAAATACAAATGGGACCAGCTAATATTTATCTTTTGTATTTACAGTATTTTTTATACATAATATTTTTATTATTTAGTTTCTAGAATATACAGCTGGTAGAATTTTGTTACGAAAGGATTCCTTTTTTCATGTATAAATAGGTGTACAGAGAATTAGAAAAAAATACACAGAATTTTTTTCCATCTTTTATCTTCAATTTCTTCAGTTGAAAATCTAATTTTGTCCAACTTGTCGAAAAAGATGGCCACGCCAATAGTTGGCCAACCCCTATCGATAGAGGTTGCGCCAGCCATTACCTTCACCACCAAAGTATCATACACAAATACCATAAAATCAATACAACCACAATATAAACTTTTATTTTAGAAGTAAATTGCTTAACTTTATATTGTAGGATGGGAAGATATTCTTCATATCAAGATCTGATTCTCTCCTTGTATACTTGTTGTAATCTAGAATATCATATTTATGATTCTTTCTCCTTGTATAAAATATATGATTATGTATAATCTCATATTTCATGGGATTTAAGTGATTTTGTTCCACAATTTGTATAGGTCATATACATGACTTTATATACTTAAGAGGATCAAATCTTGATATGGAAAATATCTATTATTAGACAACAATTTCCATCTTTTTCATTCTTAGAGAGCATATTGATAAATTTTAGTCATGTTTTGCATTTCTCTTTTACCGTTATACACCATGCAAGTTCGAGTCAAATTGTCACTTCACAATGTATATATTACATGTATATTTGGTTAACAACCCAATCCCAATCTTCTACACAAAGTCACAAACTGTACATCACTGGTGAGTTGCATTGAATAAGCAACTTACCGTAAACTTGCAAAGGAGGTTCAAAGATATCTCTTGTGAGTATTGAGAAATTTTAGTCATGTTTGGTAAAATGCTATATCAATAATTATTTTTTAATGAGCATGCCAAGTTAAAATGTGACAAGTAAAAGTGAACCCATGGAATATATAACTCTTTCTCTACCTTCTACATAATTTGCTGGTCCATTCTAAAGATTTTATATATTCAGTCCACTCTTATTCAATTTACAAAGCTTTCCTTTCTTTCATCAAACTAATTTTTGAGAACATGCGTTTGTCTCTTGTAATTACCATAAGATTTCTATTTTAAAAAAATGAATTTCAAAATAGAAAATATACATGTATTTCACGCTACTTAGTATAAATATTTGAAAATAATTTAAATACAATCACAATATGTATAAATAGTTATTCATAAAATTAAGTAATCAAAGTGTAACACCAAATTAAAACTTAACACCAAATGGACAATCTGATAATCATATCAAATAGTTTTAAGAAATTATAGATCATTTTGATATGTAGATTTCGCATGAATTATTAGTTGTGAAGATGTCATATAATATTTGAAGAGAATATATAAAAATTTATCAATATCCATACATTATTATACCAGATGTACATTATGTTCATCCCACAAATATTTGAAAAATGAGATGAAATAGAGTAGACTAAAAATAAGAAAATATCTAATGAATTCTAAAACTTTTGAATAACAAAATTAAAAAGAGAAACAATTCCAGTATAAAAGAATGAAGGAACTTCCTCAATAACTAACACAAGCATAAATAGATTTACCTCTTTTTTGTTGCATATGTGATGAGCAAATACATTCATCATCAATCATCCATAAACCATTATACATTAGAGTAACTAAGTGTATGCATGCATTAACTGATTAACATAAAGTGACTGTGATGAGCAATATAATTACATTCATCAATAATCATCCATCAACAATTATACATCAGAATAACTAAGTGTATTGTAACGACCTGTTCCCGTCGTTATAGAAAAGCTAACGGGGAAAATTTTTGGCCTCAATTTTTTTTTTGTAGTAACTTGGAATTTCCCAACCTAGTCCAGATTTGGACGAAATCGGAGTCAGTAAGGTCTATGGAAATTTGGTAACAATTGGGTGATTTAATTATGATTTTGATCACATGCGTAGATAGCTAAGACGTTAAGGAACCCGTACGACTTTATGGAATTGAATTCGGGTGAGTAGATCTCCCGAAATTGATCTTAGCATGAACGGGTAGTTTCTGAGTGTCGTTGGTTGAAGGTATGTTGTGAAATTAGGGTATTGGAATTATTAAATTAGCTCACTATTCCGTGTAAGCCTCTACGACGAGAATTTGTGCCGCCAGGGCGGGGCCGCTGTAGCGAGGTGGTACCGTTGTGGTGGGACAATCGCGATTTAAGTCTGAAATAAACCCCAAAACGTCTTTATTCTACAATTTTCGTTCTTGAGAGTAAGAAGACGAACCCCATGCGATTCTTGACAATTTTCCACCATTCTTAAGGCTAATGGTACGGTTTTAACTCCCCTAATCCAGTTTTCAATTCGTAGAACATAATCTAATGGGTAATTCGATGATGGAGGGTTTTGATGTGGGAATTATGGTGGAAAAAGCCCTAATTTGGATATTGGGATCATGGGTTTGATCTAGGGCTGATAAGATTATTGGTAATTCGGGTAATTAGTTATTGTTTATTGATTCCCGTATTATATTAATTTTTTGTAGACCAAGAACAAGCGGAATGAATTCGGAAAGGGAAAAATCAAGCTTCTGAGGGGATTTAAGCTTGTTTCAAGGTAGGTGATGGTTGTGATTTCATGTTGTGTGATGTATGTTTGTTCTTGCTTCATTATAATAAGTGTATGTATGCGAATGTTGCACTATTGATCACACTATTTGTACATGATGATAGATGAATGATGAATGCCATGAATCATGACTTGATTATATGATTATGAGAATGTACTTTGTGATTGTGATTGTGGCTTTTTGAATGTATCGGGTGTTGCGTTCTGACACACTAACTTGGATCGGTTGCCACGTTCCGACATAAATATGGTATCGGTCACCACGTTCTGGCATAAACATTGGATCAGATACCACGTATCGGTACGCTAACAGTTTGGGTTTGGGTTCCATGAGAGGACCATTGACTTGACATAACTGTGTAATTGAGAATTGTGAACTTGATCGTTATTCTTAAATGATATTGATATTGTATATATTCGGTGTATGCATGTTATTATTATGTTTTAATGGCTTATGTATGTTGCACTTAGTGGGATAGCCGCGTGATCCTACCATTACACTGTTGTTGTGTACTGATACTGCACTTGCTATTTCTTTGTTGAGTACACAACATCCTCAAACGGCCATTGACAGACCTCGCTTAGAAGATCAGTGATCGTTTGAATTCAAGGGTGAGCCAGTTCTTTCTGGTTACCATGAGTTCTCTTTCTGTCTATGTCCACATTTCAGACTTAGACTAGTAATTTAGTTAGTCTTATGTTTAGTTGGGGTTGTACCCTTCTTGTTTAGACTTATGGATCTTTTTAGAGTTTTGGTACATTGACTTTCAAGTTCTAGGTATTACTTCCGCAATGTTAGTTTTGGTTGTTAGACCTTTGTTGGAGTTTATGGGAAGTTCCTATCTTTTCCTTAGCATTTAAACCTGATTTCGTAACTTTAAATTCCTTAGTTGTTTGGTTAGCTAATTAGTATTAATACTTCTCCCACCGAAGGGTTAATGTGGGTGTCAATTACGACGGTCTGGGTCGTGACAAAGTTGGTATCAAAGCTTAGGTTCGTTAATCTCAATGTACCAAAATGAGTCTAGTAGAGTCTTGTATAACGGTACAGAGACGTCTGTAATTTTATTTGAGAGGCTATAGGACTTTAGGTAATCACTTTATTTTTTTTTTGTCTTCTTTTGTGCAATAACTTGATTCCAATTGGTATCTGGCGATTCAAATTGGTATCTAACCTCCTTCGCTTTTCTGTCCGCAGAGGTCGCGGTCGAGGCAGGGGTAGAGTAAGAGCTAAGGCTAGAGGCCGAGGAAGGGTGGCGCCTACTAGGGATAGAGCACTAGTTGGAGATGCTCTCATAAATGAGGCCCCTCATGCGCACCATGAAGAGGTAGAGGAGAATGTAGAGGTTGAGGAGGAGGAGAATGTTGGACAAAAGGAAGAGGTGCAGACTGAGATTACATGTATTCCTACCCTAGACCTAGTGTTAGCTCAACAAATCATGTCGTTCTTGAAATGATTAGTTGGTCTTGAAGTGCTTACCTCTGTTCAAGAAACCCAAGCTCCCGCCAATCCCCTTATTGCTATCACTGTCCCCAAGGTGGGTGGAAATGTAGGTAATGATGCTTTCTTCCATCCTTTATTCAGTCCTGTTATGACTGGTAATGAGTATCAGATGTTGACTATGTTCTTGAAGTTGAAACCGCTTGTGTTCTATGGTTCTGAGAGTGAGGATGCATATGAGTTCATCCTAGATTGCTATGAAAGGCTTTATAAATTAGGAATTGTCCATCAGCATGGAGTTGAGTTTGTGACCTTTAAGCTTTAAAGTGAGGCTAAGCAGTGGTGGAGAACTTAAGTGGAATGCAGATCTTCAGTTTTACCCCCACTTACTTGGACCCAGTTTCATGCTATGTTCTTAGAGAAGTATGTGCCTCAGACTTTGATGGATCGCAAGAAGGATGAGTTAATGGCTTTGGAACAAGGTGGTATGTCTGTGGCTGCTTATGAGGCAAAGTTCCATGCTTTGACTAGATATGCTACGCAATTGGTGACTATGGAGGAGGAAAGGATCCATTTATTTATTAAGGGCGAGACGGTCAGGCTAAAGCATTGGTTAAGAGGGCCAAAAAATCGGGTAACTTTCAAGGTTCTTACTCCAAGGGGTCAGGAAGGCTGACACTTGCAGCCAAGCTAATTCAGTCTGCTATGCCCGCCTCTATAGGTAATAACTCCGGAACTCTACCTCAAAATTTGATTCAGGATAGCCAGGGAGCTGCACCTTCGGCGGGCAACAAGCCATCTTTTGATCGTACATGTTACAACTATGGAGAACCTTGGCATATGAGGAGAGATTGTCCCCATATGCTTATATTGGATTCCACGCATCAGCAATCTAGAGTAGTGGTACCTGTGAGAAATGGTAATAATGGTCGAGGGGGTCCACAAGGTGGGCGAGGAGGAAAACAGCGAGGCCGCGGAGGTAGGAGAAATGACAACGCAGGAAGAGGTGCTGTGCATCCAGGCTGGGAAATCGCCCGTCAAGATTACATGGCTCAGTTTTATGCCTTTTCGGGCAAGACCGAGGCAGAGGCGCCTGACGCAGTGATCACAGGTACTATTCTTGTTTCTGACCGGATGGCTAATATGTTATTTGATATGGGTTTTACTTATCCCTATGTATTTGTGCGATTTGCCTCAGAATTTGCTATGCTTTGTGATATACTTTATGCCCCCATCCATGTTTCTACCCCAGTTGAAAAGTCTGTCATAGTCACCCATGTCTATCGTGCTTGTCCTATTTTGTTTATGGGTTTTCAGACTTGGGCTGATTTAGTGATTTTGGATATGACTGTCTTTGATATAATCTTAGGCATGACTTGGTTGTCCCCCTATTATGCTGTGCTTAATTGTAATACTAAGTCTGTAACTCTAGAAATTTCGGGAAGAGAAAATTAGAGTGGGAAGGGGTGTACAAGCCTAATCAAGCTAAGATCATATCCTCAATTCTGGCTAGGAAACTAGTAAGGCAGGGTTGTTTGGCTTATTTGGCTCATATTTAGGATGTTGAGGTTGAGTCTCCATCTATTGAGTCTATTTTTGTGGTGTCATAATTTAGAGAAGTGTTTCCTAATGATTTTCATGGTATGCCATACTAGTAAGGCAGGGTTGTTTGGCTTATTTGGCTCATATTCGGGATGTTGAGGTTGAGTCTCCATCTATTGAGTCTATTTTTGTGGTGTCATAATTTAGAGAAGTGTTTCCTAATGACTTGCCTGGTATGCCTTTGTATAGAGAAATAGATTTCTGTATTGATTTGGAGCGTGGTACGTGCCCTATTTCTATTCCTCCATATCGTATGGCTCCAACATAATTAAGAGAGCTTAAGGCTCAAATCCAAGAACTTCTTGATAAAGGATTTATTCATCCTAGTTCTTTCCCGTGGGGTGCTCTAGTTTTGTTTGTTAAGAAAAATGATGGTAGTTTGAGGATGTGTATAGATTACCGACAATTGAATAGGGTCACCATTCGAAACAAGTACCCATTGCCGAGGATAGATGATCTTTTTGACCAATTGCAAGGTGCATCAGTTTTCTCTAAGATTGATCTAAGGTCTGGTTACCATTAGTTTAAGATTAGGCCTGGGGATGTGCCCAAGACGGCGTTTAGAACCCGTTATGGGCACTACGAGTTCCTAGTTATGTCTTTTGGGTTGACTAATGCACCTGCAACTTTCATAAGTTTAATGACTATGGTGTTCAAGCCATTTCTTAATTCGTTTGTTATAGTCTTTATTGACAACATTTTGGTCTATTCGAAAAGTGAGGAAGAGCATACCGACCATCTTCGTATTGTTCTGGGTGTTCTTGGGAAACAAAGGTTGTATGTTAAATTTTCTAAGTTTGAATTTTGGTTGACTTTGATTGCATTTTTGGGGCATGTAGTTTCAAAAGAAGGAGTAATAGTAGATCCCCAAAAGATTGAGGCGGCTAAGAATTGGGTTCGGCCTAGCTCTGTGACGAAAGTTAGGAGTTTTGTGGGGCTCACTAGCTATTATCGTCGATTTGTGAAAAACTTTGCTTCTATTGCCACTCACTTGACAAATTTGACCAAAAAGGAGTTACCATTTGAATGGACTGAAAAATGTGAGGAGAGCTTCCAAAAGCTTAAGACTCATTTGACCACTGCACCTATTCTAGCATTACCGGTTGAGGGTAAAGATTTTATTGTTTATTGTGATGCTTCACATTCTGGTTTGGGTGCTGTGTTGATGCATGATAAGAATGTTATGGCTTATGCATCGCGTCAGTTGGAGGTGCATGAGAGAAATTATCCAACACATGATTTGGAGTTGGCAACGATAGTATTTGCTCTTAAGATCTGAAGACATTACCTTTATGGTGTTAAGTGTGAGGTGTTTACTGATCATCGTAGTTTGCAACATGTGTTCACTCAAAAGGATCTGAATTTGAGACATCGAAAGTGGATAGAGTTTTTTAAGGATTATGACGTGACCATTCAATACCATCTGGTAAAGGCTAATGTGGTGGCAGATGCTTTGAGTAAAAAAACAGTGAGTATGGATAGTTTAGCTTGCTTGAGTGTATCCAAGCGACCCTTGGCTAAGTAAATTCAAACCTTGGAATCTAAGTTCATGCAGTTGGGCATCTCAGAAAGAGGTGGGTGTTAGCTAGCATTGAAGTAAGGGCCACGTTCATTAAGGAGATCAAGGCTTAACAGTTTGAGGATGAAAATTTGAATGAGCTTAGAAAGAAGACCATGATTGGTAAGGCACAAGAGACCACTCTTGATGCGGAAGGTGTCCTCAGTTTTAAAGAAAGGAATTGTGTTCCTCGAGTTGATGACTTGATTCAGAAATTATTGACAGAATCTCTTAGTTCGCGATATTCTATTCATCCGGGTGTGATCAAGATGTACCGGGATTTGAAGCGGATTTATTGGTGACCGGGAATGAAGAAGGATATAGTGGAGTTTGTGGATAAGTGTCAGAATTGCTAACAAGTAAAGTATGAACATCAAAGGCCTACAGGTTTGCTTCAAAGAATGCCAATTTCGAAATGGAAGTGAGAAATGTTAGCTATGAACTTCGTGGTAGGTTTTACCAAGACTTTGGAGAAGTTTGATTCTATTTGGGTAGTGGTGGACAGATTGGCTTTTTTACCCCATTTTATTCCGGTAAGAATAGATTATAATGCTGAACAATTGGCTAAGGTTTATGTGAAAGAGATAGTGAGGTTGCATGGGATGCCCCTTTCTATCATCTCAGACCGTAGTACCCAATTCACAACCAAGTTTTGGAGGAAGTTACATGATGAATTGGGCACACAACTTACGTTTAGTACAACCTTCCATCCACAGACGGATGGACAGTCATAAAGGACTATTCAAGTGTTAGAAGACATGTTGAGGGCATGTGTGATTGATTTTGGAGGGCATTGGGATAAATTCTTACCTTTGTGTGAGTTCTCCTATAATAATAGTTATCACTCGAGCATAGATATGGCACCGTTTGAGGCACTTTATGGGAGGGGATGTAGATCACCCATATGATGGTTTGAGGCTGGAGATGTGAAACCTTTGGGGGTTGATTTAGTAAAGGATGCTCAAGATAAGGTGAAGAGTATTCAAGCTAAGCTTTTAGCAGCCCAGAGTACACATAAAATGTATGCAGACCATAAGATAAGAGATATGGCATTTCAGACTGGTGATAATGTTCTTTTTAAGGTATCACCCAAGAAAGGGATGATGAGATTTGGCAAGAAAAGCAAGCTAAGTTCGCGATACATTGGTCCCTTTGAGGTTCTTGAATGTGTAGGGCCAGTGGCTTATAGATTGGCTTTACCTCCTAACCTATCGGAATTTCATCTGGTATTTTATGTGTCCATGTTGAAGAGATATCATGGTGACGGGGATTACATCATAAAATGGGACTCAATTGTGTTAGACAAAGACCTCCAATATGAGGAGGAATCAGTTGCAATTCTTGATCGTGATGTGTATGCGTAAACTGAGGACCAAGGAGATTAAGTCCGTGAAAGTTCAATGTAAACATCGTCCAGTTGAGGAAGCTACTTGGGAAACCGAGAAGGACATGCGAGACAAGTATCCCCAATTGTTCGTCGATTCAGGTAGTACTACTCCATTCCTTCCTTAGCCTATTTTTCCTAAGTTTTTCACTCGAGGACGAGTGATGGGTAAATTGGTATCTATTGTAATGACCTGTACCCGTCGTTATAGAAAAGGCAACGAAGAAAATTTTTGGGCCGGAAAACTTTTTCGTGGTAACTTGGAATTTCCCAACCTAGTCCAGATTTGGACGAAATCGAAGTCAGTAAGGTCTAGGTAAATTGGTAACAATTGGGTGATTTAATTATAATTTTGATCACATGAGTATATAGCTAAGACATTAAGGAACCCGTACGACTTTACAGAATTGAATTCGGGCGAATAGAACTCCCGAAATTGATCTTAGCGTGAACATGTAGTTTCTGAGTGTCGTTGGTTGAAGGTGTGGTGTGAAATGGGGGTATTGGAATTATTAAATTAGCTCACTATTCTGTGCAAGCTGCTATGACAGGAATTTGTGCCTCCAGGGCAGGGCCGCTGTAGCAGGGTGGTACCGCTGTGGCGGGACAGTCGCGATTTAAGTCGGAAATAACCCTAAAACGTCTTTATTCTGCAATTTTCGTTCTTGTGAGTAAGGAGACAAACCCCAGGCGATTCTTGACAGTTTTTCACCATTCTTAAGGCTAAAAGTAGGGTTTTAACTTCTCGAATCCATTTTTCGATCCGTAGAACGTAATCTAATGATAATTATCGATGATGAAGGGTTTTGATCTGAGAATTATGGTAGAAAAGCCCCTAATTTGGATATTGGGATCATGAGTTTGATCTAGGGTTGATAGGATTGTTGGTAATTCGGGTAGTTAGTTATTATTTATTGATTCCCGTATTATATTAATTGTTTGTAGAACAAGAACAAGCGAAACGAATCCGGAAAGGGAAGAATCAAATTTCTTAGGGGATTCAAGCTTGTTTCGAGGTAGGTGATGTCTATGATTTCATGTTGTATGATGTATGTTTGTTCTTGCTTCATTATAATAAGTGTATGTATGCGAATACTGCACTATTGATCACACTAATTGTACATGATGATAGATGAATGATGAATGTCATGAATCATGATTTGATTCTATGATTATGAGAATGTACTTTGTGATTGTGATTGTGGCTTGTTGAATGGATTGGGTGTTGCGTTTCGACACTCTAAAATGAATCGGTTTCCACGTTCCGGCATAAATATGGAATTGGTTGCCACGTTTCGGCATAAACATTGGATCGGATACCAAGTACCAGTATGCTAATAGTTTGGGTTTGGGTTCAATGAGAGGACCATTGACTTGACATAACTATGTAAATTGAGAATTGTGATCTTGATCGTTATTCTTAAATGATACTGATATTATATATATTCGGTGTATGCATGTTATTATTATGTTGTAATGGCTTATGTATGTTGCATTTAGTGGGATAGCCGCATGATCCTACCATTACACTGTTGTTGTCTACTGATACTGCACTTGCTCTTTCTTTATTGAGTACAAGGCATCTTTAGGTGGCTATTGATAGACCTCGCTTAGAAGATCATTGATCGTTCGAATTCAAGGGTGAGCCAGTTCTTCCGGGCTGCCATGAGTTCTCTTTCTGTCTATGTCCACATTTCGGACTTAGACTGGTACTTTAGTTAGTCTTATGCTTAGTTGGGGTTGTACCCTTCTTGTTTAGACTTATGGATCTTGTTAGAGTTTTGGTACATTGACTTTAAAGTTCTAGGTATTACTTCCGCAATGTTAGTTTTGGTTGTTAGACCTTTGTTGGAGTTTATGGGAAGTCCCTATCTTTTCCTTAGCATTTAAACCTGCTTTCGTAACTTTAAATGCCTTAGTTGTTTGGTTCTTTTGTTAGCTAATTAGTATTAATGGTTCTCCCACCGGAGGGTTAGTGTGGTTGCCAATCACGATGGTTTGGGTCGTGACATGTATGCATTAATATAAAGTGATTTTGAAAACAAATTTTTGGTATGTATAATTATAAGTCAGGAATTATAAAAGTCATTTAAAAATTGACTATATACATAACATCTATGAGAATTAGATAGGTTAAAGTTAGGATATGTAAGGTTTTTGACTAAAATCTAAATATATGTACCAGTGTTTTAAAAGGTGGGGGCGTGAGGCAAGGCGTAAGCCCCGAGACACGGGGCGTAAGTACATGGAGCTTGCAAAGAATAATTCGATCTTGCACTCTTTTAACAAACCTCTCCAAAGAAAATCTATTTTCAAGAATTCTCATAGAGAAATAAATCCTTCTGGAATCAACAGGACCATGTGAATTTTCATATAGCAGAATGAGAATTGAACCATAGATAGATCATGTTGCAAATTACTTCCAAAATAGGAAGTTAAATACCAGGCGATAGAAAACTTTATTATTTTTGTATTGGATACACAATACCTATATTATTTCTTTAAAAAATAGTTTAAAATAAAACTCCCTTAGTACTAAACTACTAATCAATTTGAACAACATTCTCATTAAGAGTAATAAGATTGAGATAAGTACATCATACAACTAAAATAGATCAAATATATTCACTTCTCATTACCATCAACAAACAAGTACATGAGAAAAATAAGCTAATGAATATACTATCTATATTATTCTACAAATATCAATCCGATGATATCTTCCTATGCATGCGGAAGCTCTTCAATTTACAATCGATTTGAAGCACCGATGATGGACATGAAATCTCTTTCCGCTTCAAGACCATCACCAAAATTAACTGTCCTTTTGATGCTTGCAATAGCAATCCGTGCCGCTTCTCTATCTTTCTCCCGCAACTTTACCTTTTCTTCTTGCAGCTGCTTCTCCCATAATGAAGCCTTTTTCTTCATCTTTTTTTCATTAAACGCTTTCCCAAGAACTTGTTTTTGGGATTTCATGATCACGTTAGTGTAGCGCTTTTTTAACATTGCGGCCCTAAGAATTTTGTTGTCTTTTTCCAACGTATCAATATCAAGCATCGTCATAACTAATATCTTTGGAGATTTAAGAATATTTAACGATGAAAAAGCTAACCCTAACTAGCTTATTGTAATATGGATGAATAAAGATGGTAATGAAAAGTATAATATATATGCATATAGTTATCCATTTTAAAAAGGATTACCAAATTAAGTTTCCTAAATTACTTACGAGTAGTTATTAATATGGAAACTTTTCAAACGCGTAATTTAACCAAATTTTATATTTTCACATTAAATTATTGGAAACTTTATTAATATGGAAACTTTTCACATTGTTTCTTTTTTCTCCAACGGATAGAAAATTCTTTTTCATAGAAGCCGTATATTCTTCATGAATGAAGATGTTAGAGGATCATATGAATTGCTTTAAGTAATTTCATTTTCTATTTATCGTAGCTTCTTCATTTCCATATTTCTCTTTTCGAACTACTTTTCTATATTTTCCTTGACACGAGGGTCTATTAAAAATAACTTCTCTATCTTTCAAAATAGATATACATACACACTATCCTCTCCAGATCCCACTCGAAGTTTCACAACTAGTTATATATTTGTTATTGTATTTCATTTGTTGTGATGATATTAATTAGTGGAGTACTTATATTTGTGTTTACTGGAATCTAGCTAATATGTAGTACCTCCTTATTAGTTTCATTGTATTTATTATGCATGCATGACATTATTTTCTATTTTAAATGTTTGATAAAGAATACAACGTAACTCTCTATATTCTCATGATGTTTACAGAACTAATGTAATTATTTAAAACTTATTGAATATAAATTTATTAAATGATTTGGATTATATTAAATTTAAGATATATTAATTTAAATAAATATTATGAATTAATTATTTAAGCCCAATAAATATAAATTTATTTAAGTATAAATTTTAGGAATTACATAGTTTTAATATGAAATTACAATCTATCCCTATTTAGTTTGTAATTACATTAATCCCTGAAAAAGTAAAACAAATTAGATACATTATATGTAGCTCGGATACATTAAAAACTAGCTCACATACATTATAAAGTAAACCGGATACATAATATGTAGTTCGGATACATTAAAAAGTAGCTCGAATACATTATAAAATAATTTAGAATTAGGAGAGAAATAAGGGATTTTAGAGGTTTTTAGAAATAGAAGGGAATATTAGAAATAAGGGAAACATAAGACGTGTATTTCAGTAATTTTTCTTATATTGTATATTTAAAGTCCAATTTCATTGGGATGATTTATTGATTTTGGCAACGAATATTTTGCTATGTCAATGTATCATTTCATCCTAAAGGCCCAGTTTGATGTCATGTATCCCGTCAAATGATAGGGCATGCAAAGTCAAACGAATAAGTCAATAGGATCACGATACATGTCAAAATAACATGGCATGCCTAGTCAAATAAAAGGCCAAAAAATGTGTCACATATGTACATGTGACATGTTCTGACCAATCAAATACCATTTAAATAAGTTAGGTAAATTATGATTTCATAGACTAATTTTACAAGCTTTGGCTATAGTTAATTAAGGTTATTGATGTTTATGCAAGAAAAAGCTTGTGCATATGCATATGTGCGACCAAATTGCTATTGTTATTTAAAAATAAAAAGCTAAAAATGTTGGGTAGGTCAAAATCACTTCTCATTATTACTAACAAACAGTTAAATGGGGAAAATATAATAATTGTACTATGTATTATGATTATTATTATTATTATTATTAAATACTTCTATTGATAGGACTAATATTTCCTCTTTCAATATTATGACCAAGAAATCTGACATTAGTTTTGAACAAAGCCATCTTAGGTTGAGAAAGGACTAACCCATTTTGAGTAATAATCTTTTTAAACAATTCCAAATGTTTAAAGTGAGTTTCTACATTTTTAGAAAACACTAAGATATCATCTATATAAGCAATTATAAAATTGCTATATGGCATAAAAATGTCATTCATAATTTTCTGAAACTCTGATGGAGCCTTTTTTTTAGACCAAATGGCATAACGTTCCATTCAAATTGTCCCATTGGCACATTAAAGGCAGTTTTAAACTTGTCCGACTCAGCAATTTGAATATGCCAATAACCTGATTTCAGATCAAACTTAGAGAATATAATTGCATCATAAACTCTATCTAATAAATCCTTCTTGTTAGGGATAAGATACCTTATCCATCGTAAAGCTTTATTAAGCGGTTTATAATTGATTACCAATCTAGGCGCTCCTCTCTCTTGTTCAGCATGTTTAGTAACATAGAATGCCGTACAAGACCATGGTGACTTGGATTGCCTTATAAGGCCTTTCTGAAGCAAGGAGCTGATTTCTTTCTTGCACAACTCCAAATATTCTAAGTTCATTTGGCATGGTCTTACCTTAGTAGGAATATTAATCTCATTAAAGTTATCTTCATATGGAAGACTAACTACATGTTTTTTGCTGTTCCAGAAAGCATTAGGATGATCTCCACAAATATCAAGGGAGAGTTGATTCGATAAAATAGCTATTTTTTCCTGTAGTTTAGGATTTTGTAAAATATGATCAACTTCAATACTATTGATCTCTTGTTTTATAAAACTAACTTGATTATTTTTTGAAATCAATTTTTCAGTTAAATCATTTATCATTTTGGTAAAAGGTTTTGTAACAAACTCAAGTAGAAAAGGTTTGTTTTTCCAAGTGCCAACAACTTTATTATTATCCCAATGAGTTAAAGGGAAAATATCATTTATAAAAGGGACACCCAAAATAATTTGGTTGGTGGTATTTTTTACCAAAACAAAACTTTGAGGAACACAATTCTTTCCTTTACAAATAAAAACATTAGATAATTTAAACTCAATATTCATTTTGCTAACGTTAGCAGTACGAAGACTATGAGTAGTTTTATGAAAATACCTTGAAGGTATTAGACCTTCTTGGATACAATTTAAATCAGTAGTGCTGTCAATAAGAGCTATAAATTCTTTTTTATAATTATAATCAATCAAAAGAGTGATTTTAGTGTAAAACTTTTGTGAAGTAAAAGCTTTAAGTCTATATAAAAAGTATGTTTTATTGTTTCGTAAATTAAGATTTTTCATAAAATCAAGACTATTATTCTCCCCTTCAAGAGAAGATGATGATTCAGAGGCATTACCCAAATCTTGAAGACTTTGAATAGCATCGAGTCTTACCTCATCATCATCATCATCATCAGAGGCATTACCCAAATCTTGAAGACTTTGAATAGCATCGAGTCTTACCTCATCATCATCATCATCATCATCATCATCATCATCATCATCATCATCATCATCATCATCATCATCATCATCATCATCATCATCATCATCATCATCATCATCATCATCATCATCATCATCATCATCATCATCATCATCATCATCATCATCATCATCATCATCATCATCATCATCATCATCATCATCATCATCATCATCATCATCATCATCATCATCATCATCATCATCATCATCATCATCATCATTATTATTATGAAACAGGATCTCAGAAGACGGGCGGTAGTCCGCGCGATCATCTTTAATCTAGTTTGTTAACATCCAAATTCAAGGAAGAAATTCGAATCGAAATACATACAAATTTTTTATATAGTTTAATGACTGAATGGAAGGATCTAATCCTTTTACCCAAGCAAATGGTCTGTCGAGATTCAAATACGTATTGTTAGTGAGCCCATGTGTCTAGCAGTTCTAATCGGGTATAAGGCGCCCTTTTACTCCTTATCGGGCTGAGACCACGGTTGGCTAGACGGAGTCACTAAGACAAAGCTACTAACTTGTTGTATTGAATCTGATTGTACCACCATCTCGGAACCAAGTCAAGAAACTATATATAAATTTATTCATATTTAGATAAAGTCTAGATCTTTCATGATAGATATAAAAGTGAAGTTAGTTATCCGACATAGATATAATTTTTTAGCCGGACATAGTCAGGCTTAGATCAAGGAAAGTAATAAAGTAAATGAAAGGAAAGAAAGGAAGAATAATAGTACCTTAAAACTTTCTTTATAACAACTCCGGTAGTCTCCGGCAAACTCACAACTTACAATATAGGAGAAGAGAATAAGAGAGAGAGTACAAAAGAGAGAGTGGTTCTGAAAACCTGCCTCTTACAAATCAAAACAAACTTATTTATAGAATCTAAAAAGCATCTAGGAATAGTAGTAGAGGGTCCCCTATGCGGGTCCTAGAAACAATACATCTACTGTTGTAACAGTGTTTCTACTGTTGATAATGCTTATCCGCTAAATCATATCTTTAAACTTTGAAAGGAAATCTTCTGCTTTCTTCAGTGTGTCCTCTGATACTGGCCCTTTTGACTCATATGGCTGAGCCTCGTGAGTATCATCACTTGTTCCACTGCGCATAGATGAGTCTGATTTTGCATAATGCGTGATATTAAGAAGAAGGTTTTTCTTGACCTCTTCCAAATAATTATTAATCATTTCATTTTGATCTCCATCTTGGTTAGAAATTCTGCTAGCCATATGTTTAACCGAAGAGTCAACAATTATTCCTTTATGAGGAATTGATTTATAATCTTGAATTGTTTTGGAAATCAAGTCCAACAGTTCTTGTCCATATAAGGACTTTGTTTGGTGGTCTTTTTTCATTAATTTATCCCAAAAATTGTTGTAATAATTCCGATACAAACAAGGGATTTGTTCTTCAGTGAAATCCACTTCTGGAGCCTATTTATGAATCCAAGGAACAGAAAATTCTATAAAGAAATATATCTGTTCGATTTGTTGCATGTAACAAATGTGTTCTTGGTGATATAGATTGTTAAGGTCTGGAGAAACCTTAACCCATTCTCTATATAACTTGAGAAACGGATCGGGCAAATTTTTTATCGTTGGCCCGTGGTATGACCACCAGTTTAAAAACCAATTTGGAATAGGATTAACAAATATCTTTGCACATACTTTAATGAGCCAAGTATGTTTGTGTCTCTCGTTATTATAATAGAGAACGTTATTAAAAGCCTGAATATAGTCCCAATATGTAAATTTCATAGAGACTTTGTTAAGGCTAATCTGCCTTTCTGTCATCGAGGAAATACCCCAATCTTCAATAGGAATGATTTGTTTATAATCATTTTGGAGAAGTTATAAACATTCTCACTAGTATTTTAACCTGAAAAGTGCTGAAATTCAACACCTGTGCTTATCAGCATAGTTTCATAATATGATCGAGTTTTGTATGACTCACTCGTGAAATAAAGTCCATTGAGTAAATACCGTTGGAATATCTTCCATGGTTCTTATTTTCTCTGTATCTCAGAGTTTTCTAAGATGAATATCATTTCTCTTTTTTCTACCTTTTCATATGATTTGATATCATCAACATCATCTTTTGCTATTGAGGCAGAGGTATCACTTTGCTTTTGTGATAAATATGCCTGTAGTTGGGCATATAATGGATTATTTTCTGGAATATCTTCCAGATATACCGATGAAGTTGCTTCTTGAGCTTTTGAGTTTAAATTAAATAAACTCATTCCTCCTTTCTGTATAATTGGAGAGTTGGATGAAGATCCGTATGACAACCTTGATGAACTAGGGGAGTATCTTCCCCTTCCTCGTGGGTTATTTCCCTTTCCTCAACCCTTAGTTATCCAAGGGGTTTTATCCTGCAAACAAAACATCGAGATTTATTCCCAATAAGTGTCATAATAAGTATAAGATTCTTCCATTGATAGGAAAAGGTCCATCACCATTCCATCTATAATTTTCCAGCAGATTAGTTCTTTCATATCTCGATTGAGAGGAAGAACTTTTAATATTGTAATCAATCTTTTTTCTGTAAAGAAAATGGAGATGGGAACATCACCATTTTCTGAGTTGCTAATACTGTTACTCATTTTGAAGATATTCTCTAGATAAGAAGTCTGGGAGAGAGTTATCACTTCCCTTCTTATAAAAGATTTCAAAATCAAAAGGGGCTAGCTGTGCTTGCTATCTAGCAAACATTAATTTGGAAGCATCATGTTTAAAATCTTTATCAAACATTCATTTAACCGATTGAGCATCAGTGTTAACAAGAAACTTTTGATTATATAAATCATCTTGTAAATTTTAAAACACATTTAACGATGGTTAACACTTCATGAGCCACCGTAGCATATTTTTCTGAGCATCGCTCCACTTTCCTGAATGAAATCAAATTAAATACCCAGCTTTATCATGAGGATTGATTTGTTTTAGAATTCCTCCATAACCTGTATTAGATGCATCGGTCTCAACTATATTTTGCCAAGAAAGGTTAGCCAGAGTTAAACACGGCAAAGATTTAACACGAAGTTTAATACTTTTTACCAAATTGGTGAGACTATCAGTCCACAGAGTTTTATGATTTTTCTTTAGCCTGTCATATAACGGGGCTACATCACGAGATAGATTCTTGTCAAAAGGGGAAATATAATTTAAACTTTCCAAGAATCTCTGTAGCTGTGTCCTATCTGTAATAATATCAGGAAATTTTGAAGCAAAATCAATAGATCGTTGAATTGGGGTAACCTTCCCCTGGCAAATAAGATGTCTTAAAAATCTGACTTCAGTTTGAAATAAACTCATTTTTGTTTTAGAAATCACCAAACCGTTTTGTATAACTATTTTCTTGAAAATGTCTAAATGTTTTATGTGCATTTCAAGAGTCTTTGAATAAACTAAGATATCATCAATATAGACAATGATAAAATCTAAATATGGGTTGAAAATATCATTCATAATTTTCTGAAATTCAGAAGGAGCGTTTTTCAAACCAAATGGCATAACATTCCATTCATATTGTCCAAACGGAACATTGAAGCCAGTTCAATAAGAGTGTTCTTTAAATATTTGAATCTGCCAATAACCTGATTTTAAATCAAATTTAGAAAATATATTGGCGTCGTATAATCTTGAAAGCAAATCCTTTTTGTTTGGAATAGGATACCTAATCCATTTCAAATATTTGTTTAACGACTTATAATTTATTACCAACCTGGGAACTCCACGTCCTTTTCAGCTGCATTATTGACATAAAATGCAGTGCATGACTAAGGAGATTTTGAAGGTTTCACCAAACCCTTTTGTAATAAACTATCAATTTCTCTCTTGCAGAATTCAGCATTCATTTGACAATGACGTGATTTTGTAGGAATATCATCCTCAGAGAAAGTATCTTCGTATGGAAGAGTAACAATATGCTTTTTTCAATTCCAAAAAGCACTAGGATGATCGGCACAAATATCAATGGCTATCTATTCATATATTAATTTAATCTTTTCTTATACTTTGGTTGATCTCAAAGTATCGAATATATTCTTGCTAAATAATT
The DNA here is from genome assembly GCF_000226075.1 of Solanum tuberosum. NCBI lineage: Eukaryota > Viridiplantae > Streptophyta > Magnoliopsida > Solanales > Solanaceae > Solanum > Solanum tuberosum. Next base: position 269,203 of record NW_006239407.1, on the reverse strand, counting down.
CAAGTTGTAAGGAATCTACATACTTTTGTTTCATATTAATTAGAGCATTAATATAACGAGAAATATGATCAGTGACAAAAGTATAACTAATGTCTTGGTCTTTATAAGTAGCAGAAAATCCTTTAGCATTTATGCTGGTGAAAGGATAGAGAGCATTTATAAAAGGGGTGCCAAGTATAATTGGAAGGTATAACTGATTCTTAACCAAAAAAAAAAAGTGGAATGCAAACTTTAGTTTGGCAAATACGTGTATTAGGCAATTTATACTTTATATCTAAAGCATGTCCTGAAGCCGGTCTTACCATATGAGTGGTTTTCTCAAAATGCTTAGTAGGCACAAGACCTTCCTGAATACAACTGACATCAGCTCCACTATCTATCATAGCAATATCAGTTATACAGAAAGTATTATCAATTAATATGATACACTTAATAAACCATTTATGAGCTGTAACAATCTGCATCATTCCTAAAAACATATTTTGTTTAGGATCAATATTAATAGATTTTGTTAGAGTATTTTCTTTAACAATAATTTTACCTTTGTTGTTAGCAGACTCAATCTGAGTAAGGCGGTGATCACAAATAATCTGATTTTGTTTAAGAGATTTGATTTCTTGTTTTAACTGTTCAATTTCTCCTTTTAGGTCATCAAAAGAAGTATCTCGAATAACAACATGCTGTTTAGAACATCTATTATTGACTTCATATAAAGAATAAGGAGTAAAATATTCAAACTCATTTTTTGATTCTTCAACAACATTAGATGAGCTAGATTTATTATTAGCAGCAAGCTGAATAATCTTTTCACGAAACGTGTTATCAGTAACTTCTTTTAGAAGCTCTATCACATTATCAGAAGTAATAGTATTAATATTCATATCTTCAAATTGAGATTGTAATTTATAAAATTCATCATGTTTACAAGAGCAAATATCACCTCTACATTTACAAATATCACCTGATTCAGAATAATCGTCATCATCATAATCGGACTCAGAACCAGAGGTGTACAAGAAACTATAGATCTTGTCATGCATGTCTTCCTCTAATTCTAGAGTTTTAAGCTTTTCAAGCCTGCAATTTGGTGCTATATGCCCAAATTTGCCACATTTATAACACTTAATCTTTGCGAGTTCTCGTCTAGATCTATTCTTGGTAAATCTATTAGATTTATGATGTGTTTACTGGAATCTAGCTAATATGTAGTTCCTCCTTAATAGTTTCATTGTATTTATAATTATGCATGCATGGTATTATTTTCTATATTAAATGTTTGATAAGGTATACAACGTAACTCTCTATATTCTCATGATGTTTAGAGTACTATTGTAATTATTTAAAATTTATTGAATATAAATTTATGAAATAATTTGGATAATATTAAATTTAAGATATATTAATTTAAATCAATACTATGAATTAATTATTTTAGTCTAATAAATGTAAATTTATCTAAAGTCCAATTTCATTGGTCTGATTTATTGATTTTGGCTACAAATGATGAGCCTATTTTGCTAAGTCAATGTATCATTTCATCCTAAAAGCCCTGTTTGATGTCATGTGTCCCGTCAAATGACAGGGCATGCAAAGTCAAATGAACAAGTCAATAAGATCATGCTACATGTCAAAATAATATGACATGCCTATTCAAATAAAAGGCCAAAAAAATATGTCATATATGTACATGTGACATGTTCTGATCAATCAAATATCGTCATGTCATTTAAATAACTTAGGTAAATTATGATTTCAACGACTAAGTTTACAACCTTTGGCTATAGTTATTTAAGGTTATTGATGTTTATGCAAGAAAAAGCTTGTGCATATACTCCTTTGATAAATATCTTATGCATATGTGTGACCACATTGTTATTGTTATTTAGAAATAAAAAATTAAACATGTTGGCTAGGTCAAAATCACTTCTCATTATTACTAACAAACCGTTAAATGGGGAAAATATAGTAATTGTAACACCCCAAAATTATTTTGAGCTAAGACTCGAACCATCCTTCGTTGTGAGTAGAATTTTACCGAGGAATTTAAAATTTCTTGAGTGTTAAGGACACTAGATGTAGCACCTTGAGTTCCAAGAAGAACTAAAGAGAGTTCATTCATGTCATTCCTAAGTTCTTCTAAGTTTTGGGTCAACTTCAAACAACCGTAACTTTCTGTACATGATGAGTTAGGTGGCCCATAAGATATCAAATGAAAGATATTTGAATTATCTTTCCAATGCCACTGAGTTTGCTAAGTTTCGAGATCGGATGAGTGAGATATTCCATTTTGAAGTCTGGCTGTCCAGTTAAGGAACATTACCCAAAAATAGTATGGGGTATTTTAGTCTTTTCCTTACCCAATCAGATTTAATTCATTTTTAGTAAGGTTTTAGGGGTTAATACGATTAGGTTTCATTTTATAATCCTAATATACGCCTAGGGTTTTAGTTGAGAGTTTAAGAAGAGAAAATAGGAGAGGATCAAAGTGTTCGTCGAGGCTCTTTAGTTTTGTTGCGGATTTTCACCATGGGTTTAATCCCTAAGAGGTATGTAAGTTTCCATAGTGTTGGTTTCGTTCACCCAAACGCCAATCATGTTACTTTCAGCGTCATTTCATTCTCAAAAGTTGAAGGAATTGAGTTCTTGATAAATGTTCTTGATGTTCATCCAAAATCTTATTTTGTTGGGGTTTTGATGAATTCTTGAGATGAAAGTTAGTGATTTGAGAGTTGTTTTGAGTAGATTAGCGTGTAGTTAGGCTGGGTAATTGAGTCTAAGAAAACTTGAGAAAAGAAATCGATTAGAAGCGATTTAGGATCAGAAAACGAGAGACGAAATTCATCGAAATTTGCCTGGAAGGGGCTGGGGCTGTGCGCCCAAGATGCTCAGAGGGGCTGGGGCTGTGTGCCCAAGATGGTGCAGAGGGGCTGGGGCGGCGCCCCCCAACAGTTCCCTATTATGCAGCCTCTGAAGTTAAGGGGCTAGCTCCCCGCACCAGGAATGCGCCTAGGTCTGTTGCTCCCAGTCCTTTTCCGTCGGTTGTCCCGTTTGAGTCCCTTTAAATTGTACCTTCACTCCCTATTGATTCTAAACACTCTAAACTACTTTAAGCACCTAGAAATCATTCATAACATGAATCATAATTCAAATTCAAGGTAGAGTAAGAATTATGTCTTAGAGAGTTTATTTGAACATTTCGAGAAAGTCTTTTTGAGTCTTTTTGAGGAGTCTTCTACAATTTCTAATAACTTGTTTCAAGACTTGAGCAAGTGAGTATAAGAGTAAGGAGAATGTATTCATGAGTCTACTTTATCATCACGAGATCCTTCATATCATGAACCATAACTCTTGAATTCATAATTCAAATTCTAGAGAGAGTTAAGAGTAGAGTTCAAGCAAGTCTTTGAGTTTAATTGTGAATCCTTTGAGATCAACTATCAATTTGAACTGAGTTTTAAGAAGCTAAGTATGAGAATGGGAAGATGTGTATACATGAGATCCATGTTGTTATGTAGACCCTCGAGTCGAGTTGTTCATGCCCATAAATTTTGCATGAACTCCATAAGTTGAGTATCTTTGAGAGGAGTAGTATCTTCAAGCTCTAAGTCTTCGGTTTTGAGTTCCTAATCCCTTTTGAGATGTTATTTGTCACACCCCAAATCCGGATGTGATGGCACGTGTCCATTTCCCACCGGACACGTCAGCCTAACCCAACCACAACGATAGAGAAGTAGAAATACGAGAATAAAAGATAATAAATAAGCGGAAGACTTTAATTAAGACTCAACACTACCCAGAATTGGTTGTCACATGTACAAACCTCTAAATACAGAATTCGAATAAAAATATACAAGTCTCAGAGTATAGTTCTCGAATAGAACAAAACTGAAAGTAAAGATAACTCAAGGGCACGTCTGGAATGAACCGCTACCTCTCGAGTATGTCCCGAAGCTCAATCTGCTAAAGAAAATACTAAGCCGAATCTGAGAGAGCTGTCAACCTACACAACTGTGTAGAAGCAAGGGTGAGTACCAAAAGCAGCAGGTACTCGCAAGTAACACTAAACTAAGCTAAACTAGCAGCTACAAACAACTCCTTTCAATCCCAATCGAACCACCGAAACTTCAATCTAGCAGCAAACCAACCAACCTATACTAAACAGATCATATTCAACAGCCAGAACCAACAGTATATCCTCATCAACCTCAGATCAACAAATAAGAGCAAGTAGATCAAATTCCACATAAGAAGGGTAAACCGATACAATCCACACATCACAGACAAAGATAAGGCAAATGCGATGCAAAATGCAATAATGATGTCATGTAGTCGTGATGCATGTCTGTCCTAAGATACACATCTGTTGACGTAATCAGTCCGCGTTGAATACTCAAATCAGAACCCACGGGGGCCGCACATGGACCATGTATCACCGCCGGAACCAGATCCCATCGGCATCCAAATCGCTAGCCGGAGCTAGTCTCAACTGTGTCTCATATCCATCCATCATCATATCAGTGTCTCAGAACTCATGCAACAGATAGTTCACACATGGGATGAATAATGAATATGCACATGTCATCAATCACAATCATATCACGATCACATCATAGTATTACACATCATCTGTTTCAACATCAATGTCTGTATCAATCATAGCCTACTCATGCTCTTCTATCCCCTCAATATGAGTTATCACATGACTTATTCAACAAATTCAAGTCACATATAACACATTTAGCTCGTTTTATTCCCCATCTTTCATTTACAACAATTTCAATCAACAAATAAAACTCATCCTCAATCCCCATTACTCCCCCAACACAATTAGGAAGGTAGTTATGCGTAGTCTAAGAGTTTTACAAAGTTTGGAAGCCACTTGCCTTAAAACGAACTCCAAAAGTTACTTGACTTGAGCCCTTTCCTTTCCGAGTATAATCCGGATCACGATAATCTATTCAAACAATTATTCACAATCACAATTCGAGTCCAATGACACCAAAATCAAGAAATTTAGGGAAAAATGGCAAAACGGTCCAAAAGTCTCATACCGGAAAACGATACCCAAATCTGGAAATTTTTTATGTAAAATGATCCTTAAAGTATTTGGAAGCTAATGGTGAAAACCAATTTGAAAACGGAGTTGAAATCAATTCACAAACTCAATTTGAAGGAAAATCCTCGTTCTTGAAGAAGCCTAAAATATTCGGATCCGAAACCCCGACTCGAAAATGAAATATTTCTTGAAAAACATCTTACCCATGCTTAGATAAGTTCAAATATGAAATTTCATCAAAAACGGAGTTAAGATCGACCTTGAAATTCTCAATTTATCAAACTTTAACTTTACCGGGAAAGTCCAAATTGTAAGCGGTTAATATGATGAAAATAATCGATGAATCAATAATTTTATGTTAAAATCAGTTTACCCATAACATAAGGATCGTAAATATTCCTTTTTCATCAAAAAGGGAGTCCAAATCGATAAAACCCCAATATTTTCCAAGAGATTTACGGATAGGGAAAAAAAACCAAATAAAGAAATTATGAGAAAATGTCGAATTTAAGATTGAATACTAACCCTCATATTAATTCAAGAAGAAACCCATAAGAATCACTCCATTCCGATCTCTAGAACTCCCGATATGTTCAAAATACCAATGAACACAATCTGAGATTTTTATAACAGTGCATGACTGTTTTGCACCAGAAAAACAGCAGTTAATCTTTCACTAAAAAGGCCGTAATTTCCTCATACGACAGTGAAATGACCCGATTCTTTTTTGTAAATGTCTTAAATAATGATACGGACCTGCTCATTCAATCGGAGCTCAATTTCATGCTCGTTTGCCCAGTCAAATATCATTTAACTAATAATGAACCCTTTAGTTGTCACAATTTGCTGAAATAGTGTCAAAGCATCCAAGAAGCTTAAAAGCTCACCCAAAACTCATTTGGCACTTCCCGAACACAAACCAAATATGCTACTAGCTTGAAAATGACATTTCGGACTCGATGAAATCGTTGGAATTTGAATTTGAGGTCTCCTTGACCCGGTATCCGATAAGGCGTCAAGAAACTAACTTTAGGCTCAAAAACTCGAAACGCACTCGGGGCCTCTAAAAGTTCAACCAAGACTCATTCTAGACTTAGAATCACCCCCTGAATCCAACGGTGCCCTCGGAATTCCATTTCGAGCACCGAAACCTCGTTTGTTGACCAAAGTCAACTCTTGATCAAAATTTCACAATTTTTGCAACTTAGGACCTCAAATCTTCGTTTTAACTCCAAATTCGACTCCGTAAATTCTCATAGACCCGTTTCGACATTCTAAAACTGCTAGAATCGACGAAAATCCGATTCGAGTCTCGAAACTCCAAATGACTCGAAATAGCACTTTTAACCAAACTTTAACTCTTAAAAACTCAACTTTCCAAAAACTCAACTTTTCATCAATTTTCCTTCAAACCAACTTCGAAAGTACATTAATTAGGTCTCGGGGCAACTATCGGGAGGGGTAAAACAGTCATTTTATGAAAATTTCCAAAAATGACCTTTAGGGTCATTACATTATTCCTAATCATGGGACTACTGTATGTTACCCATGAAGCCCTTGAGTTGAGTTGTTCATGCCCATAATTCCACATGAACCCTATGAGTCGAGCAGTTTAAAGATGAGTAGTCTCATTGAGTCTTGAGTTCTAAGGCTCTTTATTTCTATTAAGATCCCTAAGTTGAGTCGTTCATGTTCATAATTTCACATGAACCCTATGATTGAGTTATAAATTTTAAAAAGATTTTTAAAACCAACACTTGCGTTCTTAAACTAAGTTTTGAGAAAGTAAAGATGAGTTTTGACAAAAGAGTTTTCTAAAACATGATTAGTATGACAATCGAGTATGCCATCAATGTATTAGCATGTAACAACCCAAACCGTCGTTAATTAGAAAAGGAAAAATGTTGGGGAAATTGGGTCTCTCAGCCCGCTAGAGCAGGCCTGATGCCACTAGGGCGGCGACGCTCTAGCGGGATAAGTTGTCGCCAGAGCGGGATGGGTGATACAGAATGCAAATAATGCGAAGTCAGATTTTCTCTTTTTTCCAAAAATACGAAAAATAGGTAAGGATTACCCCAGAAACCCTCAAAAGGCTGCTCTTAACTTGGAAAAGGAGGATAAAAAGATATCTAGCATAAGGAGGTCGATAGATTGCAGATTTCCGGTCAAGATTCATCGTCCCATCGCCCGAAAACCAGAATTGGAGCTATAATCCTGTGTAGCTGCTTGGTGCCCAGGTAGGCTAGGTTTATTAATTTAGTAGTTATAAACCCGTGATTCACTACGTAGTACAATGGTAATTGACGGTAGAGATCATGTATAGGATTTTGTGCACCGAAAAGAGATGATTAATCACATATTCCTAGGATTGTATCAGATATGTACCGTATGAGGAAACCCTATCCTGTGAACTAGTGTAGGTGATGGTTTTATTTCTTGTTTGTGTAATGTATGGTAGCTATTTCTTCATTGTAATGCGTGTATGTATGCGAATGTTGCACTATTGATCACACCTAATGCAAATGAGTATGAATGGATGATCGTATGCCATGAATCAACACTTGAATGTATGATTTTGAGAATGTACATTGTGATTGTGATTGTGGCATGTTGAATGGAGCGGATGTCACGTTCCGACTCACTAACTGGGATTGGATGTCACGTACTGACATACATATTGGAACGAGTGTCACGTTTCGACACACTAACTTGGAGCGGGTGTCACGATCCGACAGACTAATAGTTTGTGTGTGGGTTCCATGAGAGGACCATTGACTTGTCATATATGCTTATTAATGATAATGTGGAATTGGACATGGTTACTGAAATGATAATTAGATTGTACATTATGTTCTTATATGTGAGATCGTGGTGTTGTAATGTAGTTGAGTATATCTCATAACCAATGAACTGTGAATGGTCGTGCCCAAATCGGGATGTGGTATGGTAAGTGGGGACCAAGGGTCCCGGTGTTGTCATTGTTATTTAGAAAGGTGGTCACGTGTATTGTCTTTGAGGTTGGGGCGGTGTCATGTCGTAGTGTTGATAGTTTGGTTTACCCCCAAAAAAGGGTAGTATTGAAACAGTTAACAAGCCTTGTTAGAAGTACCATGGGGTTACAAGTTGAGTGGTGTCGGGAATGAAGTAAGGGCATGTTGTGAGTGTTGATCGGGTCGGTAGTGGTCATGTCCGAAATCTCTCCTAAGAGATAGACGGTTAAGCTATGAGTAATAACGGAGACGGTAAATGGTTATAGTTAAGTACTAGTATGTTATCAAGCAATTTGGATCATAAAAGAGGAGGAATGAACAGTCTTATTGCATGGTTCTTGCTAGTCGATTTCTTATATTATGCTGTGGGTATCGGGTTGACAGATGATGCCTACCAGTATGTGTGGTTGTACTGATACTACTCTTGCTATGCCTTTTTGGCATAGTCTTGTTGCAGGATCAGTGATGTTTTATAGGTGATGACGAAGGCAATCTCCAACAACTTCTACTTTTCCTTTCACATGGTGGGAGCTGCGACATTTATAATTTTATCATGCCTTGTACTGTTAGTAGCTCATGTACCTGTTTAGACTAGATCCCTGGGGTGTTAATTACTTTACAAGTCTTAACTCAGGTTGTTGTCCAAAATAACTCTTATTTTATAAACATCTTATGAATGTGAATTGTTCTTCAGTTTTCTTAATCTTCCGCATGTCTTAAAACTATTTTGGGAATCAAAGGTTCTTCTACTTAGGTGTTAGAGTAGAATCCCGCACGACCTGGTGGGTTGGGTCGTGAAAAATTGGTATCAGATCCCAGGTTACCGGTCTCCCAGTACAAGAGCAAATGTGGAATAGACTCCTGCGGATTGGTGTGTTGACGTCCACATGTAATCTTCAGGAAGCTAGGAATTATTCTAGGAAGTTGTTTCATTTTTTCTCTCCTTTCATGCGAATTGTCGCTTTTGGTATGAGTTGTGTCCAATTGGTATCTCGACAAAGTGAACCACACGCCGTGGTCACGACTGAAGGGACAAGCAAAACAAATTGGAATTGAGAAGGTTCCAATTTGTATCTGGCCCTAGGGGTTGTGTAAATGCATGGATGATTAGTAATGGTCATCCATGAAGCGAAGTAATTAATAATTTAGACTTGTCTGTGAGTTGTAACTTGAAACTGTGAATGTGTGTTTATTATTGTCTGAATTAACTGTTGGTGTGAAGGGTGTGTTTTCTTGGAGGCGATGACATGACTATGTGTACTGTATTTCTTGTCTGGATTTTGATATGTGCAATATGCCAGCCTAAATGTTCGAAACTGTGCGAGTCGTAATTGCCTGAGTTAGGTGCAAGGGGATAGAGAATCTGCGATGTAATTCGTGAAGCAAAATCTGGGCGTGTGTTGTGACCAACTATAATCGTGTGAGGTTCTAGGCTTATCCAGGGAATGTGCATGGTGGTTGTGTAGAATTAATGGGAGTAGGTTCTGGAGTGTGAACCGTGAGAATTACTCGGGATAGATATTGACCATCCTAGTGAAGGGAGTTATCCTAAATGCCTTGTTATAGCGTGGGGATCAGTGGAATATTTTAGAAAACAAGTAGAACCCCAGAAATATTTGTGACTTGGGTTTTGTTTTCGTCAGGGCCGCTGGGGCGAGATTAATCCTGCCAGGGTGGAATTTCTCCCACCAGAGTGGGACAGGGTGAGGCAGATGTTCAGCCTTGTCTCCCCTGTTCTTCCCTTGTCACACCTATGGACCCCAAATCGTACGTGGGACAATCCCCGCAATCTTAACAGAACTGAGCAACAAAGCATAAGTTATAAGCATTAGCATCAATCGTTAGCGGCGATAAACAGCAAAAAGCAGCATCCATGTGCTTACAAAACATAGAGAAAAGCAAAAGAGAAAATGAACTTATTCTTTACATCCCCAAAGAGCGGTGAAAAACAAAATCAGGATCCCTTGGACTGAGAGGTATCAACATCAGAGTGTAGGTCCTCCGGGGGTACCAAGCCATTCACGGCCTCATCCATAAAATTAAAATGCTAGAAGTCTCTTCTCTCGACTCGGGGAACCTCCTATCCGGGGGAAACACAAGAGAAGATGATCCTCACGGCCTTCCATATACAGACCATCAAGCGATCCCTCTCCAGACCCTTTCTCCTCTCCTGGTGTAGTTCGCGGCGGAGCATCTCAACCTCCAAAGTAGTGCTGGGTGGAAATGGAGTGGTGCTAGCAAAGGAACGTCCTAACCGCCTCCGGATGGCCGCCAGATCCTTCTCCACCTGTGAACCTGAGAGTGGGGGCTGGGACCGGGTGGGAAGAGTGTCATCGCTTGCACCATTGTCCCCTCCCTTATCATCCGCCTCTATAGCCACCTGACTGTTGCTGGCCCTGTCCGTTCTCTTCCTCTTGCTCTTGGAGGTAGAACCCTGCCTAATCAAAAGAGGATGGAAAAGGGGATCCATAGGAAGTACCTTGTCAGTGTCCAAGAGGGGCACCCCCTCCCGTTTGCACATAGCAGTCACCAGTCCAGGTAAGAAGAACACCTTTTTGTTGCCCCAATAAAACACCTTCCATTCTGAGATGATCTGTGCGCCCACATTCAGCCCGATCCCCCATATAGCGCAAGCCACTACTAGAGCCCATGGAAAGGTTACATCGCGGTTGTCCAACGGGCGGATCCTCCTGGTAACCAAGTGCAACCACCGCTTAGCATCCGGTTACCAGTCCGTGCTAGTGATGCCCTCTGTAGTGGCCCAGTAAACCCTGTCTCGGCGCGTAGGCTCCACAATCGTATCCCTGAAGTAGCCCAAGTCCATCTCCCTCAGCTTTGCCTGGTACTCCGTATTGAGAACCTCGGGAACCTCGAGTACATCATTAATGGATAGAGCGTTCAAACTTTGATGTGTCCAAACTTACACCTTAATTAAGAGGTATAAATGGTTGAAGTCAATTTATAGAACTCAACATGAGTTAAGGTCAATCCCACAGAGAATATCTTTACAGAAATGGTTTCACTATCGCGTTTACCCAAATGTTGTTATTATTTCCTAAAGAGAACAATTACAGAATGTTAAATGGGTTTAGCTGTGAAGCTCTAGTAACCAAGGTTGTTAAATAAAATCGAGTTTAACAATTAAAAAAGTGTTGATTTTAAAGTTGTTTTGATAAGTAAATGAAATTAGGACTGTGTTCCCCATAACGTTGCATCTAGTGTTTTCCCGTAAATGAGTTCCAAGCAATTCATCTCTGCAAAATACCGGCGAGTTAGATATATCTAACACTTCTCAGTCTAATTAGATACCTTTCACTCAAGCCCTCTCGGTCCTAGAGTGTTAAAAAGTTTTACTCTCGCTTACGATAGTGTTAAAGTTCTTTTCTCTCAAACTCGAACTTTGCATCTATTTCCTCAGGTTAATTCAACTTTTTCCCAACCGTCACTTTTCTGTTGAACAAATGACAGATACAGGCTAACTCGAATGCATGCACTCATTAGAATACATGAATAATGAAAATTGAACTATGATTTGCAAATATAAATTGCCTTCTACTCGTCTTACGAAAGTACACTTAGATTTACGTTATAGATCCCACAATCCTAGTTGTGGTATTTAGCCACTCATGATTTCACGTAACCATACAAAATTATATAATGAAAACAAGATAAGAAAGTACTTACGAAAATATGCAAAATCGATAAGCACTTGATAATTCAAAACCAAAAATCCAACTTCGAAACTTGATTCAATGTTAATCGTCCAACACCAAATCTAAGAATATTTGAAACTTAGTCACTCGTTCCAGATATGACGAGATAAAAACTAAAAATAACCTAATTAATTCAAATAGAATGTTTAAAAAGAGTCCTACTTGAAGTAAGACTAATCTGTCGCGCAATTTCACGACTGCCTCCACGGTCCGTCAAGGGCTTCACGGTCCGTGAAGCCATTCGTGGTCTTCACTTGCACTTATCCAAAATGGGTTCTTTAAGGCCTGTACACTGGATCATCACGATGGACACCACCACGACTCGTGACAATGACCACGGTCCGTATAGGTGTCTGTGGTATTCACTTAACCAATTCCATCTTCAGCTTTTCAATACCCATTCACTGGATCATCTTCACGAGCACTTCCATGGATCATTGTGAGGACCACAGTTCGTCTAAGTGTTCGTGATCCTTACTTGGCCAAGTTGTATATCAGCTCCGCTAAGTCTTCACACTGGAAATGCATCACGATTGGCACCAGGGTTCATGACAAGGACCATGACCCATCTAGGTGCTCGTGGTTTTCACTTGATCACACTCATATTCTGCTTCTTTTTCTATTTTCCACACATATGAGAATCTGTCTACACATTCAACAAACACATCAAAGATTACAAAAATAAACTCGATTCTAGTATTAATCCTTAGTTTTGAGCATCAAATGTGTCAATATTTCACGGCTCATCAAGCGTTCAAGGGGATGTCGACTCCCCGGATGCAGATGGTAGGTTGTGGATCATCCCAACGAACAGTAGGTAGGATGACATATAACTCCCTCAACCATGTGGAGCGTGCAGCCGGGGGAACCTCCGTCAGTGGAGCCCATCCGAACTCCATTGGCCGAGCATAAATGGCAGGCGTCTTCTCCTCTAAGTTTAGTAAATGGAAACCCTGCTCGCAGCAGAACTTGGTGTTTCGGTGGTTGTGGGACCTTTCCCGACTTGCGACATCGGGAAATCAGACGAAGGGTAGATTTTTCTCATTTAGGGAAGCCATAGTAGATCAACCTGCACTTGTGATAAAGAGGACACATTAAAACTCCATTGGGTTAAACAATGTTGGGCTAAGAAAAGGAAAAAGTTTGTATTAGAGTGGCAAGGGGCTACTACCCCACTAAGTCCCAACCCAACGACCGAAATCCTGCCAGAGCGGGATGCGGGAGGTCACCACAGCGGGATGAAGTTCGCTAGAGCGACCTTCATCTGGGATGAGCACTAGGCGCGATTATGGCGCCTCTTCATCCCAGAACCCTCGTTTTTCACAGAATTTCAACAGATCAGAATCTAGAAAGTATTCTAGTGGCTAAATATACTATCATTCTAGCTAAATAATCCCTAAATAGTGTCCAAATCTGAGTTTTACCCGAAGAAAACCTTTCAACCTCCCCCACCCAATTCAGAATCATTTCGACCGTGTTTTCGTGAAATCCTTACGCCCAGGACGTCGGGAAGACATTGGGAACGCAAGGGAAATGTCCATTCTACGTTTATCTACCAAATCAAGCAACCTATGTCCAAAGTTTTGAATAACTACCCTAAGGCTATTCTAATAATTCGTTCAACGTCATGCAATCGTAGTTAAGTAATGTAGTAAAGAGAGTAAGGAGCAAGAACTTTACCTTGAAATTGACGTTTGGAGCAAGGTGTTCGAGAGGATTTTGAGAGTTTTGAATGAGGAATGGGAGAAAATGAGGAAACAATTCCCCATTTTCCCCTTTACTATTTACGATTTTCCTTTATATCGGGAGGTTCGTCGACACAGTGGCCCCGTCTTAGCGGGAAGCCTACCGCTTTGGCGGCCAGGCTGTGTAGTGGGATGCGGTTCTTTCCTCCGTGTGTTGCCCCATCTCCCTAACCCGCCCCGTGATTATAGAACCTTTCGTGCTTAAAATGAAGAGCCACTACCCTTCGTGGTTTCGTGATGGCTCAAATCATTAGTTTAGAAGTACTCCAAAAATGGCGCAGGTTTATCCCTTCGTTGGTCGATCGGGGACGAACGAGTGGTAAATTGGTATCTATTGTAATGATCTGAACCGTTGTTAATTATGAAAGGAAACATATCGGGGAAACTGGGTCTCTTAGCCCGCCAGAGCGGGCTTGATGCCGCTAGGGGGGCGGTGCTCTAGCGAGATAAATTGTTGCCAGATTGGGATGGGCAAGACAAAATATAAATAACGCAAAGTCTGATTTTCTCTTTTTTCCAAAAATACAAAAAAGAGGTGAGGATCACCCTAGAAACCCTCAAAAGGCTTCTCTTAACTTAGGAAGGGAGGAGAAAGAGATCTCTAGCGTAAGAAGGTCGATAGATTGCGGATTTCTGATCAAGATTCACCATCCCATCGCTCGAAAACCAAAATTAGAGCTATAATCCTGTGCAACTGCTTGGCGCCCAGGTTGGCTAGGTTTATAAATTAAGTAGTTATAAACCCGTGATTTACTGTGTAGTATAATGGTAATTGATGGTAGAGATCATGCGTACGCTTTTGTGCACCGAAAAAAGATGATTAATCACATATTCCTAGGATTGCATTAGATGTATACTGTAGGAGGAAACCCTATCCTGTGAACTAGTGTAGGTGATGGTTTGATTTCTTGTTTGTATGATGTATGTTAGCTATTGCTTCATTGTAATGCGTGTATGTATGTGAATGTTGTACTATTGATCACACCTAATTGAAATGAATATGAATGGATGATTGTATGCCATGAATCAACACTTCATTGTATGATTTTGAGAATGTACATTGTGATTATGATTGTGATTGTGGCATGTTGAATGGAGCGGTTGTCACGTTCCGACATACTAACTGGATCGAATATCACGTACTTACATACATATTAGATTGGGTGTCACGTTTTGACACACTAACTTGGAGCAGATGTCACGATCCGACACCATATTAGTTTGGATATAGGTTCCATGAGAGGACCATTGACTTGTCATATATGTTTATTAATGATAATGTGGAATTAAATGTAACACCACGTATCCGAAAATAGACCAGATTGCAGATTTTTGGTGTTGCAGGTGGCACTCACGGCACCATCCACGGACCGTAGGAGGACCCACGGTCCGTCACGGACTGTGGTTCGTGTCCATGGATCGATGTCCCTAAAGCCCAGCTTCAGTCCCGATTGATGGTTGACTAGCATGGACCGTCATTCGATGCACGGTCCGTAGGTTTGACCGTAAGTGAGGGTCAGCAGTCAGTTAGATGAAAATTGTGAATGGGTCAACTTCAAATGGTCATAAATCTTAGCACATAAGGAATTGTGTGTCCCATGACCTATGATATGATAGATAATTGAATTCTCTTATCAACGCCACCGAGTTTTCTAAAAGCCGACCTCCGAGTATAAAGTTATGTTCGTTTTAGTAAAGCCCTATCGGGCAGACTTGATCGACGACCCCAATCGACGGACCGTCGATTGACCTACGGCCTGTCAGTCTCGTCCATCAGTCACTCCGACAGCAGTTAATTCAGGGGTCTTTTGGTCTTTTCCTATTTCGTTTAACCCCTAAGGTACTTCGTTTAGACCCTAAATCATTGGACCCCTAAGATACGTCGTTTAGACCCTAAATCATGAGGTTTTAGTCAGTTTAAGCCTAGAAACATAACTAGAACTTATCCAAGTCAAAATAATTAATCAAAACCTAGAAAATTAGAAGCAAGAGAGGAGAAAAAGGTCAAGAACGCAACAAGTTTTCTTCAGTTCCAGCCCCAGAAAATCAAAGGATTTCTCTGTGGAATTTGTCAGCAGGTATGTGGGATTTCACTAGTGGGTTCCTTTCGCCCATTGGGTCCCTAGAATTCAGTCAGATTCTTGATTCCATGATTATGAACAGACCTAGGGTTTCTAGAATTTAATCAGATCATCATGAATTAGTTATTTAAATATTCCAAATCAGATTATCATGTTATTACTCAGTTTATTACATGAATTTCAGAAACCTAACTATGTATTTCTTTAGTTCTTGAATTACACATGCTAGGTCAGATATGTCAGTTATTCAGTTATATATGCCTCAATTATTAATGCATCATTATCAGATTAATTATTGCATTCTCAACTTGCATGTTCAGTTTTTAGCTATCCAGTATTTTACAGAAATTCAGTCATAACCAGTTAACTACTTAATTCATTGGGAGTAGCATAATACCGAGTTGGACTAGGGTTTCAGCGTACCCATATAGACCCAGAACTACGAGCCACGTAGGTGTAAGTCCCCTCTGTGGGCAACATCAGTTTAGTGATCACGCCAGCATGCCTCTATACCTCTGGCAGGGTATATTGGGTCCTCTCGATGGGGCGTATACATCGGACTCCACATTTAGCTCATGTGGTTTTATGTCGGTTATTAGTAGCTCCCACAGTTCAGTCAGACTCTATTGCATTGACCATATTTCAGTACAGTCAGTATTCAGTCTCAGCATGTTATAAATTTGGTCATTGCAACAGTTAGCTCAGCATTCAGTATTTTCAGTGTCTATATCATGTTCAGATTATTTCATTGCTTTATTACTTTGTTCAGTTATATGTTATTTCAGCTTTACTCTATCCTACATGCTCAGTACCTTTCAAGTACTGACGCTTTTAGTCTTTAGTTTCAGTTTTGCTAGATCTAGTTGGGGCATGTCCCAACATTTCTAGTCAGTTTAGAGGCTTATCTCAGACATAGTTAGATTCAGCTTGGTATTGAGTTAATATCTTCTTTGTATTAAACTCATCAGTTATCATTTATCTCAGTTATAGTATATGGGTATTCCCCATCTTTTCATTTTATTTATGATTTAGCTTCCGCATCAGTTTATTATCTTTAGTATGCTCAAGATCATGCCAGCAAGGTTAGCTTAGGATCACTTGTGGTCCTAGGTCCCGTGTCCGCGTTTCGGGGGTAGCTCGGGGCGTGACATTAAACATGGTTCCTGAAATGATAACTAGATTGTACATTATGTTCTTATATGTGAGCTCGCGGTGTCGTAAAGTAGTTGAGTATATCTCATAACCAATGAACTGTGAATGGTCGAGCCTAAATTGGGATGTGGTATAGTAAGTGTGGACCAAGGGTATCGGTGTTGTCATTGTTATTTAGAAAGGTGGTCACGTGTATTGTCGTTGAGGTTGGGGCGGTGTCATGTCGTAGTGTTGATAGTTGGGTTTTCCCCCTGGAAGTGTAACACCCCAGAATTTTTTTGAACTAAGACTCGAACCGTTCTTCATAGTGTGTAAGTTTTTACCAAGGAATTTAAAATTTTCCTAAGTATTAAGGTCACTAGATATAACACCTTGAGTTCTAAGAAGAACTAAAGCGAGTTCATTAAAGTCATTCCTAAGTTCCTTTAAGTTTTGGGCCAACTTCAAACGACCATAACCTTCGTAAATGATGAGTTAGATGGGCTATAAGACATCAAATAAAAGGTATTTGAATTATATTTCCAGCACCATCGATTTTGCTAAGTTTCAAGTTCGGATGAGTGAGATATTACCTTTTGAAGTCAGGCTGTCCAGTTAAGGAAGTTACCCGAAATAGTGAGGGTATTTGGTCTTTTCCTTAACCAATCAGATTTAATTCATTTTTAGTAAGGTTTTAGGGGTCTAATTTGATTATGTTCAGTTTTATAATCCCAATAGACGCCTAGGGTTTTAGTTGAGAGTTCAAGAAGAGAAAAGAAGAGAAAAGAGGAAGAAAAAAGGAAAGGATCAAGGCGTTCGTCGAGATTCTTGAGTTTTGTTGTGGATTTTCTCCATGGGTTTGATCCCTAAGAGGTATGTAAGCTTCCATAGTGTTGGTATTATCCACCCACATGCCAATCATGTTAATTTCAACGAAATTCGTTCTAGAAAGTTGAAAGTTTGGTGTTCTTGAATTGTGTTCTTGAAATTGGATTTCGTTCTTGAGTTTAGATGAGATTGATGAGTTCTTGAGGAAATTGTGTCGATTTTAGAGTTGTGTTTGATTATATTATTGTGTATATGTATTGAGTATCTGAATCTAAAGAGAAATTGAGAAAATAATCGAATTTAGGCGAATAGGAGTTAGAAAATGAATAAGGAAAAAGTCAGGTGAATCTGGCACTTCACTTCGCGTCGCAGACTTGCCCTCCCTATGCACAAAATCTTTCTCTGCGTCATGGAGAGTTTACGGACCCCTCTGCCTCAAAATTTATTTCGTGACCAAATATTAAAATGCATCTCCGCATCACGAACTTGCTTCCGGACAGTGATTTCTTGTTCATTTTTTTAACTATCTAAAAACACTCATAAACATCACAAGATCTTTCCTATCACAAATCAAAACCTTGAATTCATAAATCAAATTAAAGGTAGAGTTGAGAGTCAAGTCTTGAGAGTTCTTTCGAACATTTTGAGAAAGTCTCTTTGAGTGTTTTTTGGGAGTCTTCTACAATTCCTAATGACTAGTTTCAAGACTTGAGCAAGTGAGTATGAGAGTGAGGAGAATGTACTCATAAGTCTACATTGTCATCACGAGATCCTTCATATCATGAACCATAACTCTTGAAACCATAATTCACATTCAAGGGAGAGTTAAGGGTAAAGTTCAAGAAAGTCTTTGAGTTCAATTGTGAATCCTTTGAGATCAACTATCGATTTGAGCTAAGTTTTGAGGAAGTATGTACAAGAATGAGAAGAGTCGTATACACGAGTTGCACATTGTTATGTAGACCATCGAGTCGAGTCGTTCATGCTCATAATTCCGCATGAACTTCATAATTTGAGCATCTTTGAGAGGTGTAGTATCTTCAAGTTCTAAGTCTTGAGTATTGAGTTCATAATCCTTTTGAGATTATATTTCTAATCATGGTACTACTGCATGTTACCCATGAAGTCTTTGAGTTGAGTTGTTCATGCCCATAATTCTGTATGAACCCTCTGAGCCGAGCATTTTGACATGAGTAGTGTCATTGTGTATTTGAGTTCTATGTATGGTTATTTGAAACCTCAAATTGAGTCGTTCATATTCATAATTCCACATGAACCCTATGATTTGAGTTATAAATTTTGAAAAGCTTTTTAAAGCCAACACTTGAGTTCTTAAACTGAGATTTGAGAAAGTAATTATGAGTTTTGAGAAAAGAGTTTTCTAAAACATGATTAGTAT